>NC_057803.1:626600104-626604555 GCF_018294505.1 Triticum aestivum
CCTCCCCTAGCTCCGGGGACGCCCCCGTGACCGTGCCCCCTCCCGCTCCGCCGGCGCCATGCGCTGCGCTCGGGCCGCTGCCCCCTTTGCCGGCCCCGCCCCCGCCCCTGCCCCTCGCGTCCGCTGGGCGGACCTCGCTGACGAGGAGCCGCTGCCCTCTCCTGTCGGCTGCCCCTCTCCCCATCCCGCCGCTCCCCGTCGCTCTGCTCAGCCCCCTGCATGCGGGGTTCTGCTGCCGGCTCGCGACTGCTGCGGGTGCCGACGCCGCCCTCGAGCTCGTCTCGGGCAAGTGGGATGCAAGGTGCGGCCTTGCGGGAGGGAGGGGCGCGCCGCCGACGGTTGCGGTCCTAGGGGGGTGTTGGCCGCTCCGACCAGGGCTACGCCCGCTCGTCGTGGCGCCGGCCGGTGGCTAGCGGGTGTCCGGTAATGTCCCCGGCTCCGCTGGCGGCTCGCCGTAGCCTGTCCCTAGTGGCACCGTTTGTTCGCGTCTTGCCCTTCCGTCCGTTCATAGCCACCTTCAGGTCCTCCCCGCTCTGCTTCCGAGCTCCCCTTCCCCTGCGACGACCCTGGCTGGCCATCTTCGGCGGCGGCAGCGGCGAATCGTGCACCTCGGGGGGAAACCCTACAGGTCGCGGCTCCCCACCGCTCGCTGGACCGGGCCTCGCCTGCGAGGGCCTCCTGGGCCGCGGCCCGGCCCAGCTGCTGCTTCCCCCTGTTGGGCCCATGTCGCCCCGGTTGGGCTGCCTTCGTGCCCTAGGGCCGGGACACTGGTAGCCTCGATCTGGCTAACGGGTGGCCTCCCGTCCGCGACATTCCCCCTCCCCCCGCCGCCTCACTCGACCATGTTCGCTCTTCCACTGCAACTCTGTCGGACACCTCGCCGTCCCCTCCCTCCCGACCAACCTCTGCTGACACCCCCTCCTCCCTCGCTGCGACAGGCTATGCCTCGCGAGTGGGATGACAACGCGTCTCGGTGCTACCTCTTTTAGCACTGCGTTGGTTTTCCCCGAAGAGGAAGGGATGATGCAGCAAAGTAGCGTAACTATTTCCCTCAGTTTTGAGAACCAAGGTATCAATCCAGTAGGAGGCTACGCGCGAGTCCCTCGTACCTGCACAAAACAAATAAATCCTCGCAACCAACGCAAATAGGGGTTGTCCATCCCTATAGGGCCACTTACGAGAGTGAGATCTGATAGATATGATAAGATAATATTTTTTGGTATTTTTATGGTAAAAGATGCAAAGTAAAATAAAGGCAAGTAAATAGCAAAGGAAATAACTAAGTAGTAGGATATTAATATGATAAAGATAGACCCGGGGGCCATAGGTTTCACTAGTGGCTTCTCTCAAGAGCATAAGTATTCTACGGTGGGTGAACAAATTACTCTTGAGCAATTGACAGAATTGAGCATAGTTATGAGAATATCTAGGTATGATCATGTATATAGGCATCACGTCCGAGACAAGTAGACCCGACTCCTGCCTGCATCTACTACTATTACTCCACTCATCGACAGCTATCCAGCATGCATCTAGAGTATTAAGTTAAAAACAGAGTAACGCCTTAAGCAAGATTACATGATGTAGAGGGATAGACTCATTCAATATGAATAAAACCCCATCTTGTTATCCTCGATGGCAACAATACAATACGTGCCTTGCTGCCCTTACTGTCACCGGGAAAGGACACTGCAAGATTGAACCCAAAGCTAAGCACTTCTCCCATTGCAAAAAAGATCAATCTAGTAGGCCAAACCAAACTGATAATTCGAAGAGACTTGCAAAGATAACCAATCATACATAAAAGAATTCAGAGAAGATTCAAATATTATTCATAGATAGACTTGATCATAAACCCACAATTCATCGGTCTCAACAAACACACCGCAAAAAGAAGATTACATCGAATAGATCTCCACAAGCGAGGGGGAGAACATTGTATTGAGATCCAAAAAGAGAGAAGAAGCCATCTAGCTACTAACTATGGACCCGTAGGTCTGAGGTAAACTACTCACACTTCATCGGAGAGGCTATGGTGTTGATGTAGAAGCCCTCCGTGATCGATGCCCCCTCCGGCGGAGCTCCGGAACAGGCCCCAATATGAGATCTCGTGGATACTAAAAGTTGCGGCGGTGGAATTAGGTTTTTGGCTCCGTATCTGATCGTTTGGAGGTACGTGGGTATATATAGGAGGAAGAAGTACGTCGGTGGAGCAACAGGGGGCCCACGAGGGTGGAGGGCGCGCCTGGTGGGGGTGGGCGCGCCCCCCTACCTCGTGCCCTCCTGTTACATGTCTTGACGTAGGGTCCAAGTCTCCTCAGTTGTATTCAATGAGAAAATCACGTTCCCAAAGGTTTCATTCCGTTTGGACTCCGTTTGATATTCCTTTTCTTCGAAACCCTAAAACAGGCAAAAAAACAGCAATTCTGGGCTGGGCCTCCGGTTAATAAGTTAGTCCCAAAATAATATAAAAGTGGATAATAAAGCCCAATAATGTACAAAACAGTAGATAATATAGCATGGAGCAATCAAAAATTATAGATACGTTGGAGACGTATCACTCGGCCCAAGTGCCACGACGAGGGTCGACGTGAGGCATCCCGTCCCTCTCCCGATGCCCTCTGCAGGGTGGAACAGCTCCGGCGTGAGCTGCGGAAACTCCGCGAGGGCCGTCGTGATGATCGCAGCTCCCTGGCCCATTGCGATGCCTGGGGCCGGTCCTGCTCTCCCCACCCGGCGACATCTGGGGACTGGAGGTCTCGTCGGCGCTCGCCGTCCCTGGCCCCGTGACGTGGCCGTAGCCCCTCCCCGTCTCAGGCAGTGCGCCCCCCGTCTCCCCGTGTCCAAGCTCCTGTGTCCGCCCCCGCTGCACGAAAGTACGTGTCGCCCGATGCCACCGGCCCCTCTTCTCCTGCCTCTGCGGCCAACCCGGGCAGCGCCCCTTCCCGCGGCCGCCAAGGCCCCGCCAAGAAGAAGAAGCGCCGCGGCCAGGGCCGTGGCAACCCGGCCACACTCCTCCCGTCGGCCCCGGGCATCTCCTCCACCCCGAGCCCCATCTCCAACCTTTCTCGCCCCCTTGCTTCAATTGTGGGGTGGCGGGCCACTCGCAAGTCAACTACGTCATCCCCTAGTGCTTCTACCTCTGCAAGGACCCCGGGCATCCCGCCCTCCTATGCCCGGATCTACCGGTGATGTCGGAGCTCATGATGTACGGCCACGGTTTCGAGGGGATGGGATTCTTCCACCTCGAGGTCCCCGACCTCCCACCTCCCACCCTCTCCCGTCAGGCGGGCGTCACTGTGGTCGACGGGGTGGCCTCTACGGAGATGATTGAGGCTGAGGTTAACCACTTCTACCGTTGCCAGTGGGACTGGGTGGTCACTCCTACCGCCAGTCACATCTTCACCATGGTCTTCCCCGACACCGTGAGCTACGGCTACGCCACTCGTAGTGGCCTGATCACCCTCACCATCAACCAGCTCGTCGTCGACATCACCGAGCCGGTCCTCGATCGACCCCAAGGCTGTGGCCGTCCTGGATTCTCATGGACGGTCTTCTCGACATCACCCGGTCTGAGCTCAACATCCACTAGATGTCCAGGATTCTGGGCAAGGTGGTGGTGGTGGACGAGCTCTCCATCCGCAAGGAGGAGGAGGCTCGGGTCGAGGCCAAGTGCTTAGACTCCTCCAAGCTCCATATCACCGTTCGCGTGTTCTTCAACGACCAGGGCTTTGACCTTTGGATCGCCCCCGAGCCTCCCAACCACGTCGGCCGTCCCCTCTTCGTCGATGATGGCCTTCCCGGTGACAACCCCGCGGCCGACGGGGACTACCACGGCCGCCACCGCCCCCGCTCCCACCGATCGAAGGACGAGGGGGGATCGGATAACTCGCACTCCCGTTCGCAGTCCCGCTCTCCTTCGCCTCCAGCCACCGGTGGGCATGGGCGCCAGGCCGCTCTAGGCCTGCTCCTCGATGCTCCTTCCGGCCCAGTGGTCGAGTCTTATGAGGCCAGCGACACCTCTAGTGTGGGCATGGTCGTCTGCCGTGCCTCCTCCCCACGCTCCCCCGCTCCCACTGCTCTTGTCGGGCCGATCCTGGGGACGGTGCCCTCCCCTGCTGCGTCGCTGGCCCCCGGCCCGCCCTTGCTGGTCTCCACGGGGGAGGCGGCCTCCCCGGCTTCCTTCCCTGGCGCTTCGCTCCCAGCCGCCCCGACGGGCCGTCTCTGCGCCCCTCCACCGGCGGCGAGCCCCGTTGCCGTCGTGATGACCCCGGCTATGGCCGTTTCGCCTACAGCTCCGCCTGTGGCCGTCCTGCCTCCACCGGTCGCGATCCCGCCACCGCCCCCGATGCCTCTGGCGGACCGGGCTCTGCTTGTCGACACCCCTGCTCCACCCTGACGTGCTCGACTCCGACTCCGACTCCAATGCTCCTCGGCTGCACTAGGCCAGC
>NC_057803.1:626604787-626630750 GCF_018294505.1 Triticum aestivum
CAGGTGACCACCCCCGTGCCGCCCGGCCTCCCCCTTCGCGGGCCGCGGCTTACTCCCGCCGCAGCCGGTCTGCTTCCTCTCCGGTGACGGCCTCCCGCCGGAGCGCTCGGTGTCGGTTCAATATCCAGCGTATCTCGTAGTAGGGGTCCTAAGCTAGGCGTCTTGGAGTGATGGTAACATGGAACGGGATTTTTACCCAGGTTCGGGCCCTCTTGATGGAGGTAAAACCCTACATCCTGCTTTTGATTATATTCATATGGGGTGTAGTACAGAGTACATGTGTCTACCACGAGATTGATCTAATGAATGTCTGATCATCTATTGACTAGCCTGGCCTCGGTTTATATAACACACCAGAGGCCTAGAGTTTAGGAGCGTCCTCGTCTTGGGCGCCAAGTCTCGTGGGATCTCCCTTGTATGCGGCATGGATTGTCTGAACTGGCCCAATGGTGAACCACCATGGGGGTCCTCAGCCCGACCCACTAGTCAGGAGACAACGTGGTAAGTACCCCTAGTCCAGGACACCGTCAGTAGCCCCCTGAACCGGTCTTCAAGTTGGGGACGCTCCTCGATTCTTCCAAATTGTTCTTCATCTTCGGTCGTCGGTCTTGAAAACTGGTTCAACAAATCTTCTCATCTTCGATCTTGAGGATCGCCGAAGTGCCTCCGAAGAGTTTACGTGTCGGGTATTGAGACGTCTCCAATGTATCTACTTTTCCAAACACTTTTGCCCTTGTTTTGGACTCTAACTTGTATGATTTGAATGGAACTAACCCGGACTGACGTTGTTTTCAGCAGAATTGCTATGATGTTGTTTTATGTGCAGAAAACAAAAGTTCTCGGAATGACCTGAAACTTCATGGGATATCTTACAATAAATAATAAAAAATCCTCGCCAAAGATGAAGACCAGGGGGCCCACACCCTTCTCACGAGGGTGGGGGGCGCCCTCCTTGGGCGCGCCCCCTACCTCGTGGGCCCCCTGGAAGCCCCCCGACTCCAACTCCAACTCTATATAACTGCTTTCGGGGAGAAAAAAATAGGAGAGAAGAAATCATCGCGTTTTACGACACAGAGCCGCCGCCAAGTCCTAAAACCTCTCGGGAGGGCTGATCTGGAGTCCGTTCGGGGCTCTGAAGAGGGGGATTCATCGCCGTCGTCGTCATCAACCATCCTTCATCACCAATTTCATGATGCTCACCACCGTGCGTGAGTAATTCCATCGTAGGCTTGCTGGACGGTGATGGGTTGAATGAGATTCACCATGTAATCGAGTTAGTTTTGTTAGGGTTTGATCCCTAGTATCCACTATGTTCTGAGATTGATGTTGCTATGTCTTTGCTATGCTTAATGCTTGTCACTAGGGCCCTAGTGCCACGATTTCAGATATGAACCTATTATGTTTTCATCAATATATGAGAGTTCTAGATCCTATCTTGCAAGTCTATAGTCACCTATTATGTGTTATGATCCGTTAACCCCGAAGTGACAATAATCGTGATACTTACCGGTTGAGGGAGTCCTGGATTAGGGGGTGTCCGGATGGCCGGACTATACCTTCAGCTGGACTCCTAGACTATGAAGATACAAGATTGAAGACTCCGTCCCGTGTCCGGAAGGGACTGTCCTTGGCGTGGAAGGCAAGCTTGGCGATACGGATATGTAGATCTCCTACCATTTTAACCTACTTTGTGTAACCCTAACCCTCTCCGGTGTCTATATAAACCGGAGGGTTTTAGTCCGTAGGACAACATACAAAACAACAATCATACCATAGGCTAGCTTCTAGGGTTTAGCCTCTCCGATCTCATGGTAGATCTACTCTTGTACTACCCATATCATCAATATTAATCAAGCAGGACGTAGGGTTTTACCTCCATCAAGAGGGCCCGAACCTGGGTAAAACTTCGTGTCCCTTGCCTCCTGTTACCATCCGGCCTAGACGCACAGTTCGGGACCCCCTACCCGAGATCCGCTGGTTTTGACACTGACATTGGTGCTTTAATTGAGAGTTCCTCTGTGCCGTCGCCGTTAGGCTTTATGGCTCCTACGATCATCAATGGCGATGCAGTCCAGGGTGAGTCCTTCCTCCCCGGACAAATCTTCATCTTCGGCGGCTTCGCACTGCGGGCCAATTCACTTGGCCATCTGGAGCAGATCGAAAGCTATGCCCCTGGCCATCAGGTCAGATTTGGAAGTTTAAACTACACGGCTGACATCCGCGGGGACTTGATCCTCGACGGATTCGAGCCACTGTCGAGCGCGCCGCACTGTCAGGACGAGCATGATCTAGCTCTGCCGCCGAACAGTGCCCTGGAGGCCGCACCCACATTGGCTTCAACCCTTAATTCGGAGCCAACTGCGCCGATCGAGGATGGGTGGTTAGACGCCACCTCGGGGGCTGCGATCCCAACGGCGATCGAGCCGAACACCAGCCCCGCACTCCGCGAGACTCATGACTCCAAGGAGCCGGACTCCTCTCCGGACTCTGAACCCTCCGCGCCCCTGCCGATCGAATCCGATTGGGCGCCGATCATGGAGTTTACTGCCGCGGACATCTTTCTGCACTCGCCTTTCGGCGATATTCTGAAGACACTAAAGTCTCTCTCTTTATCAGGAGAGCTCTGGCCGGACTACGGTCAGCAAGGTTGGGATACGGACGATGAAGAAATTCAAAGCCCACCCACCACCCACTTTGTAGCCGCTGTCGACGATTTAACCGACATGCTCGACTTCGACTTCAAGGAGGTATGGACGCCGATGCAGGAGACGATGAAGAACCAGCGCCTATTGGGCCCTGGAAAGCCACCTCGTCATACGACATATACATGGTGGACACCCCAAAAGAAGGAGATGGCGATGGAACAACGGAGGATGACCCCTCCAAGAAACAGCCTAAGCGCCGGCGTCAGTGGCACCGCTCAAAATTCTGCCAAAGCAAATACGACGATTCCAGCACGGGAGATAATAATACTCCAGAGAGTGCCGAAGAAAACCCCCTCCAGCAAGATTCAGCACAGGAGGATGGAGAAGCCAGCCCTCATGAGAGAGCGGCAGACAGAGAGGTCGAGGACGATAACTATACGCCTCCCTCCGAAGACGAGGCAAGCCTCGACGACGACGAATTCGTCGTGCTAGAGGATCCCGTCGAGCAAGAGCGTTTTCAACGCAGGCTTATGGCCACGGCAAGAAGCCTCAAGAAAAAACAGCAACAACTTAAAGCTGATCAAGATTTGCTAGTCGACAGATGGACTGAAGTCCTTGCGACCGAAGTGCATAAACTCGAACGCCCCTCCAAGAGCTACCCAAAGCGCAGGTTGCTACCCCGATTAGATGAGGAAGCACTTAAACCTACATCACCAGCACTTGATACGGCCGACCGGCCACCTCGTGGCCATGATAGAGAGGCCTCTCGGCCCTCCACTCAAGCCGCACCCCGTACCAAGGCACGGGAAAATGCGCCAGACCAGCAAGATATGTTGGAGGACAAGGCAAGGCAGGCAAGATCGATCTACGGACCGCGTGGGCGCGCCACGACTCGAGATGATAACCGTCACACCGGACACAAATCTGGTAGGGCCGAACACAATAGACAAAGCTCATTGGAGCTACATTGTGATATAGCCCAGTAGAGAGGCGCCGCACACCCACTATGCTTCACAGACGAAGTAATGGATCATCAAATCCCCGAGGGTTTCAAACCCGTAAACATCGAATCATATGATGGCACAACAGATCCCGTGGTATGGATCGAGGATTATCTCCTTCATATCCACATGGCCCGCGGCGATGACCTCCACGCCGTCAAATACCTCCCACTCAAGCTTAAAGGACCAGCTCGGCATTTGCTTAACAGCTTGCCAGCAGGATCAATCAGTTGTTGGGACGACCTGGAAGCTGCATTCCTCGACAATTTCCAGGGCACTTATGTGCGACCACCAGACGCCGATGACCTAAGCCACGTAATTCAGCAGCCAGAGTAATCGGCCAGGCAATTCTGGACACGGTTCCTAACAAAGAAAAATCAAATAGTGGACTGTCCGGACGCAGAGGCTCTAGCAGCCTTCAAGCACAATATCCGTGACGAGTGGCTTACCCGGCACCTTGGACAGGAAAAGCCGAAATCTATGGCAGCACTCACGACACTCATGACCCGCTTTTGCACTGGAGAAGACAGCTGGCTTGCTCACAGCAACAATATGACCAAGAACCCTGGTAATTCGGATACCAGGGACAGTAGTGGCAGGTCGCGTCGCAACAAGCAGAAGCACCGCACTAACGGCAACAATGCTGAGGATACGACAGTTAATGCTGGATTCAGAGGCTATAAATCCGGTCAGCGGAAAAAGCCATTCAAAAGAAATACTAGGGGCCCGTCCAGTTTGGACCGAATACTCGACCGCTTGTGCCAGATACATGGCACCCCCGAAAAGCCGGCCAATCACACCAACAGGGATTGTTGGGTGTTCAAGCAGGAAGGCAAGTTAAATGCCGAAAATACAGACAAGGGGCTGCATAGCGACGACGACGAAGAGCCCCGACCGCCGAACAACAATGGACAGAAGGGTTTTACCCCATAAGTGCGGATGGTGAACATGATATACGCAACCCACATCCCCAAGAGGGAGCGGAAGCGCGCGTTAAGGGACGTATACGCGGTAGAGCCAGTCGCCCCAAAGTTCAACCCATGGTCCTCCTGCCCGATCACCTTTGATCGAAGGGACCATCCCACTAGCACCTGTCATGGCGGATTCGCTGCATTGGTTTTAGACCCAATTATTGACGGATTCCATCTCACTAGAGTCCTTATGGACGGCAGCAGCAGCCTGAACCTGCTTTACCAGGATACAGTGCGGAAAATGGGCATAGATCCGTCGAGGATTAAGCCCACCAAAACGACCTTTAGAGGCATAATACCAGGTGTAGAGGCCAACTATACAGTCTCAGTCACACTTGAAGTGGTCTTCGGATCTTCGGATAATTTCCGAAGCGAGGAGTTAATCTTCGACATAGTCCCATTCCACAGTGGCTATCACGCACTACTTGGACGAACCACATTCGCCAAGTTCAATGCGGTACCGCACTACGCATACCTTAAGCTCAAGATGCCAGGCCCTCGAGGAGTAATTACGGTCAATGGAAACAATGAATGCTCCCTCCGAACGGAGGAGCACACGGCGGCCCTTGCAGCGGAAGCACAAAGCAGCCTCTCCAGGCAATTCTCCAGTCCGGTCATTAAACGTCCGGACACCGTCAAGCGCGCCCGGAGTAACCTACAACAAGGCCGTCTGGCACGTTTTGAGCAGGCGTAGCAATGCGGCCCCAACCACAGCCCTCGCAAAAATGCGATATCAGTGCTTCGCGTACATAACTACGCTCTAGAAATACCATGGGTACAGGGGGAGGGGCACCATCACGGCACACCAGAAACACGGCTTAAACCGCACCAGGGGCTACCGATTTTTTAATTTTCTCTTACTTTCAGGACTCCACTCTTCAGAAGGCCTGTTCGGCAGTTCAATTGCCACACAAACGATGCAAGAACCAAGGAAGCAGACAAGCCATGCCGCATTACGGAACTCCCAGGTGGTCTCTATCACCAGCAGTATACCTGTTTCGCATACCATTCCGCAGCCCGCCCCTGGAACGGACATGTTAAATAGTCCAACCTTTTGATTATCGCATTATTTGTATCGTTCTGCTTTGATCGCAGCCCTTTTTAATAAACAATGCATATCTTTTGTCTATTTTTGCATTACTCTTTTTTTACAAATATATGTTCCTTAACGACATGTTGCACCCGTACACTTTGGTACAGCCAAAATATGCCAGGGGATTTAGTACCCCTCAATATGGTGTGATAACTCCGAACACTTTAACAGGTGCGGCACCCCGAACTTATAGCATTATATGCATCGGCTCCAAATCATGTCTTGGGTCAATAGTTGGGTTTGCCCGACTCCTATGTTTTGGTGCCTTACGTTCCGCTATATCGACTAAGGTAGCACTAGGAGAACTACTGCGATTGTGCCCCAGTTGAGCTGGGTCGAGCACCTCAGTAGAGAAAGCTAAAACTGACTGTCATGATGAAGCGAGAGCTGGTCGCTGTTCGAGAGGTTTTTCGAGTCCCTAAAGACTTATGCCGCTTAGAGCGAGGAGCCGGCTCTCTCCGGCCAAGGCGTGGATAGCGCCCCGAACTCGGTCTTCCGAATACCAGGGGCTTCGCCGAAATTTAAAATTATAGAATTCTATGGCTAAGTGAGAGTGTTCAAGCATTATAGTCCGATTGCCTTGTTCGTTGTGCTGAGCGCCTCCCTCGAACGACCCAAACATGGGAAAAAGAGCGCTCAGGTTTATCCCCGAACACCCCAGCACTAGCGGCATGGGGGCAGAAGCCGACGACTCGCCATCTCTCAGAATTGATAAACAGCCGCACAGAAGGTAATGTTTTAAATTCCAACAGCATTGCTTAAGCGCATATGAACAAGTTTTCAGCGCACAGGACAAAACGAGCGAGTTTTACTAAAAAATTACATCCCTGGAACATTCATCCGCCATAAGGCGGGCACCCTTCGGAACATCCTTATAATATTTCTCGGGCTTGCGATGCTCTTTCCCCGGCGGTGGCCCGTCCTTCACAAGATTCTCAGCATCCAGCTTGCCCCAGTGCACCTTAGCACAGGCAAGGGCCCTACGGGCACCTTCAATGTAGACTGAGCGCTTGATGACTTCGAGCCTTGGACAGGCCTCCACCAGCCGCCGCACCAGCCCAAAATAGCTCCCAGGCAGAGCCTCTCCAGGCCACAGCCGAACCATGAGGCCCTTCATGGCCTGTTCGGCCGCCTTGTGGAGCTCGACCAGTTGCTTCAGCTAGTCGCTCAGGGGCACGGGGTGTCCGGCCTCAGCATACTGAGACCAGAACACCTTCTCTGTCGAGCTGCCCTCCTTGGCTCGATAGAATGCGGCGGCATCGGACACACTACGGGGAAGATCTGTGAATGCTCCTGGAGAGCTCCGGACTCGGGTAAGTAACAAGTAACTTACGCTTATGTGTTTGCTTTGCATAAAGAATGCCTTACCCGTCGCTATCTTTTTCACCGCATCCAACTCCTGGAGGGTCCTCTGGGATTCGGCCTTGGCAGACTTGGCATTTTCAATAGCCACCGCGAGCTCGGACGCTCGCGTCTTTGAGTCAAGCTCCAAACTCGCATGTTTTTGCATGAGAGCCTGGAGCTCTTGCCGCACTTGGCCAACCTGGGCCTCATACTTCTCCCGCTCGGTGCGCTCCGTGGCCGCCCTCTTCTCGGCCTCGAGCAGCGCTTGCTTAAGGGTCGCCACCTCAGACGTGGCCCCTACAATAGCCATGATAATCCTATTATTTTTTTGCAATTGCACCTTTTTTATATATATTTAAACAATGTATTTCTTACCTTCCTTGTCCTCGAGCTGCTTCTTGGCACGCCCGAGCTCTTGCTCAGACTGCTCGAGGTTCTGCTTTAGCGTGTCCACTTCCGCAGTCAGTGCGGCAGACGCCAGCAGGGAAGCCTGCATACGCATATTGACTCCTTTTTGTTAAGACTCCTGCGAATTTTATTTGATCCTCTATTCGGCTTTTCTTCTCGAACACCAAACAGAGCATCAGGGGCTACTGTCTATGAAGTAATATTATTTACACATTCTTTACTTACCTCAAAGCCTGTTAAAAGGCTAGTACAAGCTTCAGTCAGTCCGTTCTTGGCAGACTGAACCTTCTGGACCACCGCACTCATAATGGTGCGGTGCTGCTCGTCGATGGAGGCACCTTTGAGCGCCTCCAACAGATTGTCCGGCGCCTCTGGTTGGATGGGGGTCACCGGCACGGAGGGCCTGCTCCTCTTGGAAGGAGGTCGCCCGCCGGACTCTGGAACCTTTGAAGGTTCTGGAGCGGTGTCCGGCCTAGAGCCGGACTTGGAGCCCTGGGGTTTTTTTCCCCTTCACTCCTGGAGTCCGGGAGGTTGCCTCGCGGCGCCTCCAGGACCACCTCCTCCTGGCTTGGAACCTGTTGGGACAACACTTCAGCGTCGTCCGTAGGGCGGGGGGAGGAAGCCGTCGGAAGCGAATTCACATCTGACGAGTCCAGTGAACCGCTCGATGACGCGTCGAGCCGGTCTTTGGGTGGGCTGCATAATCATATTGGACATAAGTGAAAGCACTGCAATAAAGGAATACTATGAATTACTCTGGTATCCGGATACTTACGATTTTGCCAGGGGCTTGGCCCTGTGCGGCCACTCCTCTTCGCCGTCGTCGGCGTTGGTGGAGTAGTCCGGAGGAAGGGTTTTCCCCTTCTTGGACCCTTAGGCCTCCCTAGTTGGGGCGGCCTTCCTTTTCTTCCCTTCCCCCCACTACTAGGGAAAAGGCTAGTAGCAGCGCGGGTTTTAGGCCTATCAGCAGCGCGGGTACCCGCGCTACCAATAAGGTGCTACAGCTAACTCTTAGTAGTAGCGCTGCCTGTACCCGCGCTACCACTATTGACTATAGCAGCATCGCTTTTCAGGAACGTGCTGCTATTACTTAGCTGTAGCGATTTCCCGGTCCAGCGCTACTGTTATATCTTTCACCATTTCCCCATTCCGGCTTTGATAAACTGCAATTTCCAGATACTAGGTACTACTAGATATCAATTTCATAAAGCATTATAGGTACTAGGTAGTACTCCCTCGGTTCGAAATTACTCGTCGTGGTTTTAGTTCAAAGTTGAACTCAAACCACGATGAGTAATTTGGAACCGAGGGAGTACTAGATAACAATTTCATATATACTCAACATGCATCCTCAAGCAGTACAAGGTGACATCGACGACAATCATCATATTTAGTTCTAGATGATATCGACGATGATCATCATATGTAGTTCTACATGATATCGACGACGATCATCATATGTAGTTCTAGATGATATAGCCACATACACATATGTCGTTCTAGATGATATCGACGACGATCATCATCCTCAAGCCTGGGCGGTGGGTGTTCCTGATAGTAATTAGGATGGCCTATCCAGCACGAAGATTCTTGCCAACGAGGAATCTCTTCCACCCAACCGAGTTCGAGTGTGTGCGACCATCTGTGCCCATGCGGTAAGTACATGTGGTGACGGAGCCCCTTGCGGTAAGGCGTAGTCCAACTGAGCCTTCTTCATCAGGCTCGATACCACAACTCACAGATAGGTTCTTTGACAATCTCTGAATAAGAAAAACATATCAATTAATAAATAGCCTAAGCATGTGATCAGACTCTACACTAAAGTATATCATCGACTAGATTCCACAAATCATATCATTGGACTCTACACTAAGCATATCATCGGATTCACTAAGCATATAATCAGATAATTTGCATTTGTAAGTATAACAATAAAGCATATATATATATCATCAAATTACTACATGCAGTACGTTTAACATACCATTTCATGCCGATCGACCATGGTACTTGTCAGGCGGGTCACGAATGGCACCTCGACGAAGTCATCACGTGGCGGAATTATGTCCCATAGGTTGCACACCTCCTCCTCGCTCAGCCTCATTCTTTGAGCTATGATGGCTTCATGAAGTGGGTTCTCATCATCTTCATTGAGTGGGTCCTCATTATCTTCATCATCTTCGTCATCTTCATCATCTTCCACCAGGTTGATATAAATGACAACCAGCTTGGGTCTTTCTGCTCTGAAGGAGAATCTGATCAACTCACCACTAGTAAGACGCATGCGAGCGAGGAAACGGGCCCATCCATCTCCTCCAATCTGTGACATATTGCGTCCTTTCTCGACCTCCATAGTGTACGGCCCCCCAGGAGCCTCAAATGTCACAGTATCTCCTGTCAGCTTGTTGAATTTCAACCTCACATTGCATGGGACGATCTGTGTAAGAAAAGCAAAATGACACAATGCAATAATGCCAACACTAAAAATATAATAGTTGTTACATTTCATCTAATTTCTTACCGCCGCATGATGAAAACTCAGATGGAAGTAGATGCCGAACAGCTTGCCAGTTGCAAGGTTGCTGGCGCACCTTGACTTGCATAGTCGACATAGTGGTGCTGGTGGTGGCGCCATTTTACTAAATCAACTAAATCAAAATGTTCTAAATCAACTAGCCTACTAAATCAACTAAATCAACTAGCCTACTAAATAAACTAAATCAAAATGTTCTAAATCAACTAAATCAACTAGCCTACTAAATCAACTGAATCATATCAACTAAATCGACTAAATCAACTAGCATACTAAATCCACTAGCATACTAAATCAACTAAATCAAAATCTTACATATGAAAGCCTACTAAATCAAAATGTATCAGGGAGGAGGGACAAGGAGGGGCGACTCGAGGAGGGAGAAGATAGTAGGACGGAGGAGGAAGGCGGAGCGAGGAGGGGCCGGCCGGCGGCGAGTGGAGGGAGGACGGATCGAGGAGGAAGGCGGAGCAAGGAGGGGGCGGCCAGCGGTGAGTGGAGAGAGGACGGAGGAGGAGGCCGGTACCGAGTCCAGCGAGGAGGATGAGGCTACAGCGGCGCAGATTGGGGGAGGGGCGACCGGGGAGGACCGGCTGCGCGGGGGGTGAGGAGGAGACCGTGATCGAGTGTGTGTGAGTGTGATCTGTGGATGAGGCGTGCTAGTGAGATCTGTAGTTAATTTAGCAGTAGCGATTATTGCCAGAATGCGCTACTGCTACGTTACGTAGCAGTAGCGCTGTCTATTTTAATGCGCTGCTGCTATAACTGGCCTCGCGGCGGCGTCGTGGTAATTTTAGCAGTAGCGCCGCTTGGAGTGCGCGCGCTACTGATAAACTTGTTTCAGCAGCGAGTTTCCACAGCCCGCGCTACTGCTACTTAGCAGCAGCGCCTGATTTTATAGCGCCCTAGTAGTGCCCGCTAGAGGGGAAGAGGTCTCTTCTTCCTCCTCCTCGTCTTTGTGGGAGGAGTTCGTCTTGGAGCCGTCGGATGATGGATCCGACACCTCCTGGCACCGGGCAATCTTTCGAGTCCCCGTGGCCTTCTTCTTGGCCTTCTTCTCCGGCACCACATAGGGTGCCGGAACCAGCAGCTTCACCAAGCGAGCGTCTGTTGGGCCTTCGGGCAAAGGAGCCGGACAGTTGATCTGTCCGGACGTCTCCTGCCAATCCTGTCAAAGGTAAGGGAGTTTAGATCCCGCATGGAGTCAAACTATGAAAAAGTAATACCCTGTAAAAGGTAAAAATAGCTTACTGCACGAGCGTGACGCTGCGTGCTAAATCTGCGATCCTCGGTAACGGATGCGGGGGCCTCGGCGCCTTTGAAAAGCACCTTCCAGGCATCTTCGTACGTCATGTCGAAGAGCCTGCTCAGAGTTCGGCGCCGCGCCGGGTCGAACTCCCACAGGTTGAAAGCCCGTTGTTGACACGGGAGGATCCGTCGGATGAGCATAACCTGGACTACGTTGACAAGCTTGAGCTGCTTGTCCACCAGGGTTTGGACGCATGTTTGGAGTCCGGTCAGCTCTCCCTTTTTACCCCATGACAGGCCCGTCTCTTTCCAGGAGGTGAGCCGCGTAGGGGGTCCGGATTGGAACTCGGGGGCTGCGACCCACTTAGGGTCGCGCGGCTCGGTGATGTAAAACCACCCTGATTGCCACCACTTTAGGGTCTCCACAAAGGAGCCCTCGAGCCATAAGATGTTGGGCATCTTGCCCGCCATGGCGCCTCCACACTCCGCACACCGCCTGGTTGCTGCGCACCACCTTCGGCTTGACATTGAAAGTCTTGAGCCATAGGCCGAAATGGGGGCGGATGCGGAGGAAAGCCTCGCACACGACGATAAACACTGAGATGTTGAGGACATAGTTCGGGGCCAGATCGTGGAAATCCAGGCCATAGTAGAACATGAGCCCCCGGACAAATGGGTGGAGAGGGAAGCCCAGTCCGCGGAGGAAATGGGGGAGGAACACCACCCTCTCATGGGGCCTAGGGGTGAGGATGAGCTGCCCCTCTTCGGGAAGCCGGTGTGCAATGTCGTTAGACAAGTATCCAGCCTTCCTTAGTCTTTTGATATATACGTCCGTCCGTAATGGAGGAGACCATCCACTTGCCTCCCGCTCCGGACATGACTAGAGAAGGTTGAGGTGGGGAGTGCGGACTTGGGAGTTGGAGCTTGAGTGCGCGAAAATGGATAGGCAAAGGAGGAAGAAGGCGTAGGTGAAAAGGCGGATCCTTATCCCCTTATATGGGTGGACGCGACTATGCGTCCCCACCAGCCCGGTAAAACTCGCTTATCTCCCAAGCACCGTAATCGATGGCGCGGTTCGGTTACCCACGCCCGTATTGATGAGAATCCCGGAATAAGGGGACACGATCTCTGCTTTGACAAGACGTGCCAAGGAAACCGCCTCGCATAACACGCTGAGGCAGGATAATAAAACAATTCGAATAAAGGCTTGGCCGTGGTGTGATGTCACACTAGGGAATACGTCATCATATTAGATTTGTTTAAATATTATTCTCTCTATGTGGAAATTTATTTTGCAGAGCCGGACACTATATTTGTGTTCAAAATCTCCTATGAAGTACTTGGAGGAGGTACCCGCCTTGCAATGCTGAAGACAATCTGCGCGCCGGACTCGTCGTCATTGAAGCCTGGTTCAGGGGCTACTGAGGGAGTCCTGGATTAGGGGGTGTCCGGATGGCTAGACTATACCTTCAGCCGGACTCCTGGACTATGAAGATACAAGATTGAAGACTTCGTCCCGTGTCCGGAAGGGACTTTCCTTGGCGTGGAAGGCAAGCTTGGCGATACGGATATGTAGATCTCCTACCATTGTAACCGATTTTGTGTAACCCTAACCCTCTCCGGTGTCTATATAAACCGGAGGGTTTTAGTCCGTAGGACAACATACAGAACAACAATCATACCATAGGCTAGCTTCTAGGGTTTAGCCTCTCCGATCTCGTGGTAGATCTACTCTTGTACTACCCATATCATCAATATTAATCAAGCAGGACGTAGTGTTTTACCTCCATCAAGAGGGCCCGAACCTGGGTAAAACTTCGTGTCCCTGGCCTCCTGTTACCATCCGGCCTAGACGCATAGTTCGGGACCCCCTACCCGAGATCTGCCGGTTTTGACACCGACACCGGTGATGCCCATAGTTTGAGGAGTTCATGTATTCACTATGTGCTAATGCTTTGTTCCGGTTCTTTATTAAAAGGAGGCCTTAATATCCCTTAGTTTCCATTAGGACCCCGCTGCCATGGGAGGGTAGGACAAAAGATATCATGCAAGTTCTTTTCCATAAGCATGTATGACTATATTCGGAATACATGCCTACATTACATTGATGAATTGGAGCTAGTTCTGTGTCACCCTATGTTATGGCTGTTACATGATGAACCACATCTGGCATAATTATCCATCATTGATCTGATGCCTACGAGCTTTCCATATACTGGTTTACGCTTATTTACTTTCCCGTTGCTATTGTTACAATCACTACAAAATACCAAAAACACTACTTTGCTTTCATTAACCTTTTGTTACCGTTACCATCACTATCATATTACATTGCTACTAAACACTTTGCTGCAGATACTAAGTTTCCAGGTGTGGTTGAATTGACAACTCAGCTGCTAATACTTGAGAATATTCTTTGGCTCTCCTTGTGTCGAATAAATAAATTTGGGTTGAATACTCTACCCTCGAAAGCTGTTGCGATCCCCTATACTTGTGGGTTATCAGGTATCCGAGGAGCCCCTTTAAGTTTCCGGCCTTTATCAATGCCTTGTTATTTGTATGCCACACCTTGGGTTTGAAGTTTTTCCCGGGAGATAGTGCCCTCTTGCGTCCAAGCTCCAACGCCGGACTACATTCGAGGAATCTTTTGCAGCCGAGCACCAACGCCGGACTGCCTCCGAGCTCCAACGCAGGAACGTATCTGAGCTCCAACACCGGACTGTATCCGAAGAGTATTGTTACATCCGAGCTCCAACGCCGAACTGCATCCGAGCTCCAGCGCCGGACTGTATCTGACCTCCAACGCCGGACTATATCCGAGGTGTCATAGATCACCTTGGTTCAAAAAAGTTGAAGGAGTTTAGCCGAGCTTAATGCCGGAAATGCCCTCCATGGAGCCAACAACTAGCGCCCGAGCTTTATGGCGGACTACTTCTGAGGTGGTGCACCACCCCGACTGCGGGACGATTTTTGTCAATATTTTTGATTGGTGCAATTTATTCTCCGTCGAGATATATAGCCAGTAGCCCTCAAGGTGTGTATTGGTCTAAAACCCGAGATGCGCCTGAAGGATGACGTAAGACAGTTGATCCCAGTAGCCCCTGAGACTCAGGTTGATTCACAAAATTGGCCTGAGGATCAACTCCTAGCTCGGCAGAATACTTCGGGACACAAAAAGCGGTGTGCAAAGTCCTCGAGACTTAGGTTGGGTGTGGCCGACCAATCTGAGGATCATAATCTCCTCGAAAACTATATTGCACTTAAATTGTCTGCATTGGATTGTCAAATGCAGTAGCCCCCCGAGAATTGGGTTGGGCAAAATGGTCGACCCTAGGATCGTACCTCCTCAGGAAGAAGTTCAACTGTGATGTATTTTTGTCAATACCGAGGTGGAGTTCAGCAGGAAAGTTGCCGAACTATAGTTTTTAGAAAAGAGTTTCACGCCGAACACCTCAACCAAGAGAATGTCCCTCTTCCTGAAACATAAAATAGGTGAAAGATGTTATAAGCTAAAAAAGGCCAACAAACATGCGTAAAAACTTTACGTCTAGATTGAATCAAGCTGTTTTGGTGCCAATATGAAATTGGTCTTAAAATTGTACTTTCGTCATGTTTTGACATGACACATCTAATCTCTAGACTTCAAGTGGGTCAGCCCTCGGCTTCAACCTCCCTATCCCGAAGGCGGAGTGTTTCTCAGGCTAGTTTAGCGAACTAAACGCTAGCGGCTTTTAGAGAGAAACCAGGCTACCTGGCTATTGATCATACACCTGAGTCGAGAAAGGAGTGGTAGAAAAAGACCGTGCAGTGACTAATAAAAATGACTCATACTAATTCAAGAGCCCCCAAGCGACTTGGCTAAAAGATTTTATCATGAGTGTATGTATCGAAGTACTTATATCATATTTGTGTTCATCCGACCTTTAAACGCATCTTAACCGACCGTCGTCTTCTCCCTCTTCAGTCAAGGGCCGAAAAGTGTTATGTACTCCACCTATCGAGAATATCGACGGTGTTTCCGATAACCAGGCAATCAGGCCATAAGGCTGTAACAGACAAAGCACACTCAGGAAACTTATGCTATATTACTGACGAAATGTAAGAAGCATCTTCGAAGAAAATAGTACCTCCACCGATACATTTCTTTGGTTGCTCATTGTTACTATGAGACTTGTGAAGTAGATTTTTTGTATTCATGAATTCCGTTGTGTTCCGACCATGATTGAAAACAATAAGAGCGCTAGCTTTCGGCTTCACCCAGTCTAAGGACCGAGCTCGGATGAACCGATCGTGACAATCGCGGAGGTTCTCCCTTTACTCCCTAGCCGAACAATCGGGAACGTAGGGGTAAACATAGGAGCAAGGCAACCCAGCTTGCGGAACACTTAAGTCAACATGGTGCATATTCTGGCGTAATGCACGGACAAGAAACGAAGCCATACAAGTATAATCATATGAAAGAAGAATGGCTTCATAGAGGAAGCCCCCAACTAAACGGGGTATTTGAATTTGTGTGTCACAAACAAAGTTTTGACAAGGAAGTTCACATACAACTTTTTGCCAAAAAAATATAATGCTTGGTCGAACCGAACAAAATTTAAAACTGGAAGTTTTTGAGCATGAAAGCGACTTAGCTAGTTAATATGTTCGGTATTGATGACGCGGTCTGAGCTTACGATGGGACGAAGTCCTAGCCCGTAAGCCGGTTCCGAAGTGTCCGAGAAAAGAGCTCGGCTTCACAAAGTGGCGACATTGCGCGGCTGACGTGTTGAGGAGCAGCCGAGCTAACGAAGCTGGTCGGCTGATGATGCCGGAGTCCCCGGAGTAGGTTTGATGAAGAGATGGCAAAGCCCCCGGTCCAGCCGAGGTGACGCGGTAGGTCGGTAAGGCGACGACGGGAACCCCATGTCGACACGTCAGTACGCTGGAGTGACAGCGCTGCCCGACCCGAATCGTTTACATGTGCACAAAAAATAGTGCAAGCCGGAGATAATAATAATAAAAATCGTTGCATAATTAATAATTTATGCAAAGTGAGTAATAAAAGAAATATGACCCTTTTGCCGAACACTCGATGAGGTGGAGCTCTCTCAGCGATGCCGAAGTTCCAGAGGCAACCGAACATGTCGGTATGGCGATTCAACCAACAAAGTGGGCACGAGAGCCAATTTATGCCGATTGGGACGACAACGCCGGCTTGCCGAAGTGACCGCGTGACGCAGTCGAAGTTGATAACCCGATCTGGATGTAGCCATAGGAGTGAGAGAACTTCCCCAAAGTAACTACTTAATTAAATAATATAAAGTGAGAAAGGAAAAAGAAGGTCAAATCTCCATGTGGTTGCGCCGAGCCGAACTCTCTTCGGCCTCGATGGGCGTCGTCGTGCCAGGTAATGCGCGGTGTAAGTCAATTGCATGCTGACACAGACACACGTGCTGAGGCGACGCCGCAACTTGATCGATGCAAGCAGGACGATGATGTCGTCCCACAGAGTTGACCGCGTGATGCAGTCGAAGTTGATTACCTGCACACATGGAATAGTGCAAGAAAGTAATAATAATAATTGAGAAAAAATGCATAATTAATTTTTGCGAAGTGGATAAGCTTGGTAAATATGGCCTGAGTGCCGGGGTTGGCTCGATGGCGTGGCGGTGTTGTGGCACGGCGATGTTGACATAGGTCAGCCGGCCTAGGTCACAGTGAGAGGCTGGCTAGACCGACAGTACGTACAAGCATCGGTATAATATCTCTGCAAAAATAATGCAGTGCGGACAAACATAAAATATTCTGCATAATAATTTTATGTACTGAACAAATGTGTAGTTAGGCAAAATAAAACCTGCTCCATAATATCGACCGGAGCAAAGTGAACGGTGTGGTCCGTTAAGAACAAGTACAAACCAGTACCAGAGATAGACTGAAGTTGGTCTTTACGTGGAGTAGTAGTATTCGGACTACTATAATTCAACGACCAAATTTAGGGAGCCATGCTGTGAAACTAGCGTCCAGCGATTGCCTAGGTTGCTGAATTAGAAAAAGAATAGAATAAACAAACAAGGAAGGAATCTCCCATGAATGGCCGCTGAGAAAGCTCCTGTCGGCCTCGTGTGCGCTGCCACACGTGGGACGTAGTCCGGCGTGGCTCCTTGATCGTAGCGCCGCGTGATGAAAATTTTCTCTTTCCGTCGACCCTCTCTGGCTTTCTGCATCCGTGTCCGGCTGCCCGCATCTCCAATACTTTTACGGCACGGAACTGGTATACTGGCAGACGTCGGACACTTTTTCCTGATCTTGATTTGACGGCGAATCAGGTAGCACGAGGCAGCGCCCATAATTTTGCAAAAAAGATGCCTTACGTAGAACAGATCTAACTGAAAAAATATCACCTGATCACCCATCGATCCATGACGATCACCCAGCAGGCTCTTAATGAAAGCACCAATGTCGGTTCAATATCCGGCCTATCTTGTAGTAGGGGTCCTCAGCTAGGCGTCTTGGAGTGATAGTAACATGGACACGAAATTTTACCTAGTTTCGGGCCATCATGATGGAGGTAAAACCCTACATCCTGCTTTTGATTATATTCATATCGGGTGTAATACAGAGTACATGTGTCTACCACGAGATTGATCTAATGAATGTCTGATCATCTATTGAAGATATGCAAGAGGCAATATGTGGAAATTTATTACCCCATATCTTTAGTGTCTGATCATCTAATACCCTTTTTCTTTCATAGATTTCTTTGCCTCTTGCATATCTTCAGGACTGAGAAATAGAACACCTCTCTTCTTCGGAGTTGATTTAGGAATAGGATCATTAATTGGAGCAGGAGCTGGCTTAGGAGCTGGCTTAAGAGGTGCCCAATTATTTTCATTTGTCAACATATTATTCAATAAAATTTCAGCTTCATCCGGTGTTCTTTCCCTAAAAAGATAACCAGCACAACTATCCAGGTAATCTCTGGAAGCATCGGTTAGTCCATTATAAAAGATATCAAGTATTTCATTTTTCTTAAGAGGATGATCAGGCAAAGCATTAAGTAACTTCAGAAGCCTCCCCCAAGCTTGTGGGAGACTCTCTTCTTTAATTTGCACAAAGTTGTATATTTCCTTTGAAGGAGCTTGTTTCTTACGAGCAGGGAAATATTTAGCAGAGAAGTAATAAATCATATCCCGGGGACTACGCACACAACCAGGATCAAGAGAATTAAACCATATCTTAGCATCACCCTTTAATGAGAACGGAAATATTTTAACGATATAAAAGTAGCGAGATCTCTCATCATTAGTGAACAGGGTGGCTATATCATTTAATTTAGTAAGATGTGCTACAACAGTTTCAGATTCATAACCATGAAAAGGATCAGATTCAACCAAAGTAATTATACCAGGATCAACAGAGAATTCATAATCCTTATCAGCAACACATATAGGTGAAGTAGGTAAAGCAGGGTCAGGTCTCATCCTAGCATTTGGAGATTCCTTATTCCATTTAGCTAATAACCTTTTGAGTTCATATCTATCTTTGCAGGCTAAAATAGCTAAAGAAGCATCTTGATCAAATAAATAACCCTCGGGAATAACAAGTGATTCTTCATCATCACTTTCATCTTCATAATCAGATTTAATATTTTCAATCTCTCTAGCCCTAGCAAGTCGTTCCTCGAGAAAATCACTAAGTGGCATAGTGGTATCAGGCATAGAGGTAGTTTCATCATAAGTATCATGCATAGTAGAAGTAGCATCATCAATAACATGCGACATATCAGAACGAATAGCAGAAGCGGGTGTAGGTGTCGCAAGCTTACTCATAACAGAAGGTGAATCAAGTGCAGAGCTACATGGCAGTTCCTTACCTCCCCTCATAGTTGACGGATAGATCTTAGTTTTTGGATCTCTCAAGTTCTTCATAGTGTCCAGCAGATATAAATCCGATGTGACTCAAAGAATAGAGCTATGCTCCCCGGCAACGGCGCCAGAAATTAGTCTTGATAACCCACAAGTATAGGGGATCGCAACAGCTTTCAAGGGTAGAGTATTCCACCCAAATTTATTGATACGACACAAGGAGAGCCAAAGAATATTCTCAAGTATCAGCAGATGAGTTGTCAATTCAACCACACCTGGAAACTTAGTATCTGCAGCAAAGTGTTTAGTAGCAATGTAATATGATAGTGATGGTAACGGTAACAAAAGAGTAATGAAAGCAAAGTAGTGTTTTTGGTATTTTGTAGTGATTGTAACAGTAGCAACGGGAAAGTAAATAAGCGTAAACCCGTATATGGAAAGCTCGTAGGCATCAGATCAATGATGGATAATTATGCCGGATGTGGTTCATCATGTAACAGCCATAACATAGGGTGACACAGAACTAGCTCCAATTCATCAATGTAATGTAGGCATGTATTCCGAATATAGTCATACATGCTTATGGAAAAGAACTTGCATGATATCTTTTGTCCTACCCTCCCGTGGCAGCGGGGTACTAATGGAAACTAAGGGATATTAAGGCCTCCTTTTAATGGAGAACCGGAACAAAGCATTAGCACATAGTGAATACATGAACTCCTCAAACTACGGGCATCACCGGTGTCGGTGTCAAAACCGGCGGATCTCGGGTAGGGGGTCCCGAACTGTGCGTCTAGGCCGGATGGTAACAGGAGGCAAGGGACACGATGTTTTACCCAGGTTCGGGCCCTCTTGATGGAGGTAAAACCCTACGTCCTACTTGATTAATATTGATGATATGGGTGTTACAAGAGTAGATCTACCACGAGATCAGAGAGGCTAAACCCTAGAAGCTAGCCTATGGTATGATTGTATGTTGTGATTGTTGTCCTACGGACTAAAACCCTTCGGTTTATATAGACACCGGAGAGGGTTAGGGTTACACAAGGTCGGTTACAAAGGAGGAGATATCCATATACGTATTGCCTTCCACGCCAAGTAGAGTCCCATCCGGACACGAGACGAAGTCTTCAATCTTGTATCTTCATAGTCTAACAGTCTGGCCAATGGAGATAGTCCGGCTGTCCGGAGACCCCCTAATCTAGGACTCCCACACCTAGGGTTTAGGAGGGTCCTCGTCTTGGGCGCCAAGTCTCGTGGGATCTCCATTGTATGCGGCATGGATTGTCTGAACTGACCCAATAATGAACCGCCATGGGGGTCCTCGGCCCGACCCACTGCTCGGGAGACAACGTGGTGAGTACCCCCTAGTCCAGGACATCGTCAATTGGCTTGACGCTGCACGCCCCGAGGGCAGCCCGGCGCTGCCCATCCATGAGCGGGCGGAGCCCCGGGTTGCTTCCCGGAACCTGGAGCCAGGTACGCCTACAGTCTCCCCCTCGGCATCTACTTGTTCCTTATCTACTCTTGAGTCGGTTCCGCTTAGTTACCTTGCGAAGATCGCAGCCGACTCCGCGATCATCATCAGGGGGGAGGTTGCTTCCCCCTTAGTCCAGATCGAGGCCATTAGGGCCCGCGAGATTCTCGACGGTAGGCTCGCGGAGGGCCGAGCATCTCTACTCTCGCCTCCCGCCCCATCGATCGCTTGGAAGGATCCCATCCCGCCCCCTCCTCGAAGGGCCGCTGGCATCCTCCCCCTGACCGCTGTCGAGCTTCGTGGTCGTACCCGTTCTCGGACCGCCGCTCTCCGCGCCCAAAGCGCATCCCGTGTCCTGGGGTCAAGCAGCCCCTCAATGGATGCATAATTCGTGCCCTCTTCTAGAACATCCGCGGTTTTGGCCATGATGGCCGCCGCCGCTAACTCATTGAGTGCATGCGATATGAACACATTGACATTGTCGCCATCCAAGGAATCATGCGCACGGAATTCTCCCTCCGGAACTCGACCGCCTTGGCGCCCACCTCTTCACCTGGCATTGGCTCCCTTCTAGTGGGAGCTCAGGCCATTCCGTTGACATCCTGCTAGGCGTGAAGGATGCCACCTTCGAGGTGGGAAGTATGGACCGGGGCTAGTTCTTTGTTAGCATGGAACTTTTTGAACATGATCTAAACTTCAAGTGGGAGGTTATTATCGTCTATGGCCCCACTGACCATAGTCGGTCTACCTCCTTCCTCGAGGAGCTCCACCGTAAGGTTTCGGCTGCTTCACTTCCGGTGGTAGTTGGGGGTGATTTTCACCTCCTGCGTTTCACGGAATACAAGAGCAATTCGCATGTCAACTTTGCACGTATGCAAATGTTCAATGACTGCATTGCTGACGTTGGTCTCCGTGAAATAGATAGGGTTGGTGTCAGGTTCACCTGGACCAACCTCAAGCTGCTCCGACCCAGTCCATCCTGGACCAGGTCCTAGTCTCCCCGGAATGGGACCTCCGTTGCTCGCTAGCCTCCATCCGGGCCATTACTCGGATCGGTTCTGACCACGTCCCCCTTCTTATCTCTTCCTCCGACGAGCGCTGATACGTCCATTTTGCATCATGCTTTTATATAGATATTTATTGCATTATGGTTTGTTATTACACATTATGTCACAATACTTATGCTTATTCTCTCTTATTTTACAAGGTTTACATGAAGAGGGGGAATGCCGGCAGCTGGAATTCTAGGCTGGAAAAGGAGCAAATATTAGAGACCTATTCTGCACATCTTCAAAAGTCCTAAAACTCCACGGGAGCAATTTTCAGAATATATAAAAAATATTGAGCGCAAGAAGTACCAGAGGGGGGCCACTCACCAGCCACGAGGGTGGGGGCACGCCCTACCCCCCTGGGCGCGCCCCCTGCCTCGTGGGCCCCCTGGTGGCCCTCCGATGCCCATCTTCTGCTATATGAGGTCTTTCATCCGAGAAAAAAATTAAAAGCAAGCTTACGGGAAGAAACTCCTCTGCCACGAGGCGAAACCTTGGAGGAATCAATCTAGGGCTCCGGCGGAGCTGTTCTGCCGGGGAAACTTCCCTCCGGGAGGGGGAAATCATCACCATCATCATCACCAATGATACTCTCTTTGGGAGGGGGTCAATCTCCATCAACATCTTCACCAGCACCATCTCATCTCAAACCCTAGTTCATCTCTTGTATCCAATCTTTGTATCCAAACCTCAGATTGGTACCTGTGGGTTGCTAGTAGTGTTGATTACTCCTTGTAGTTGATGCTAGCTGGTTTACTTGGTGAAAGATTATATGTTCAGATCCATTATGCATATTAATACCCCTGTGATTACGAACATGAATATGCTTTGTGAGTAGTTACGTTTGTTCCTGAGGACATGGGAGAAGTCTTGCTATTAGTAGTCATGTGAATTTGGTATTTGTTTGATATTTTGATGAGATGTATGTTGTCATCCCTCTAGTGGTGTCATGTGAACGTCGACTACATGACACTTCACCATTGTTTGGGCCTAGAGGAAGGCATTGGGAAGTAATAAGTAGATGATGGGTTGCTAGAGTGACAGAAGCTTAAACCCTAGTTTATGTGTTGCTTCGTAAGGGGCTGATTTGGATCCATATGTTTCATGCTATGGTTAGGTTTACCTTAATACTTCTTTTGTAGTTGCGGATGCTTCCAATAGGAGTTAATCATAAGTGGGATGTTTGTCCAAGTAAAGACATCACCCAAGCACCGGTCCACCCACATATAAAATTATCAAAGTACCAGTCGTGAATCATATGAACGTGATGAAAACTAGCTTGACAATAATTCCCATGTGTCCTCGGGAGCGCTTTACTTCATATAAGAGTTTGTCCAGGCTTGTCCTTTGCTACAAAAAGGATTGGGCCATCTTGCTGCACCTTATTTACTTTTATTACTTGCTACTCGTTACAAATTACCTTATCACAAAACTATCTGTTACCGATAATTTCAGTGCTTGCAGAAAATAACTTGCTGAAAACCACTTATCATTCCCTTCTCCTCCTCGTTGGGTTCAACACTCTTACTTATCGAAAAGGCTATGATAGATCCCCTATACTTGTGGGTCATCAAGACTCTTTTCTGGCGCCGTTGTCGGGGAGTGAAGCGCCTTTGGTAGGTGGAATTTGGTAAGGAAAATTTTATATAGTGTCCTGAAATTTACTGTCAGTTGTTACTATGGAAAGTAATACTTTGAGGGGCTTGTTCGAGGTATCTTCACCCCAACCGGTAGAGCAAATAGTTGCTCCTCAACCTAATGAACCTACTGAAAATGTTTACTTTGAAATTCCTTCGGGTGTGATAGAGAAACTGCTAGCTAATCCTTTTGCAGGAGATGAAACATTACATCCCGACTTGCACTTAATCTATGTGGATGAAGTTTGTGGATTATTTAAGCTTGCAGGTATGCCTGATGATGTTATCAAGAAGAAGGTCTTCCCTTTATCTTTGAAGGGAGATGCATTCACATGGTATAGGCTATGTGATGATATGGGATCATGGGAGTGGACTCACCCAAACACCAGTCTCACCCAGAACACCGGTCTCGGACGAGAAGACGCATCCAGAGGTGATGAAATCTGTCTGGTGACTGAACACGAACGCCACGAGAAACGGGAAGGAATGGCAGTCAACGTGGTCAGTGTGGCCAGCCGCGCATAGAACTGCAGCATTGTACTCAAAGCACCCATGAGAGACCTGCGTGGGGAACGGCAGGTAGCGCTCATTGCTGCTCACGAGGTACCAGACGAGCAGCGTCCCAGAGCGGTAGTTCTCAAAGAGGGAGCAACCGTGGCGGTAGTCGTAGGCCCACCAGTCATCGGGGGACATCGAAGCAGTGGAGAGCGCGGAGCTGCCCGAGGTAGGGACGAAGAAGGGAGGCCCTTTCTGATTGAAGAAGCCGATCACGGTAGGCGTGCCGCCGTGGAAATCGCGGAAGCGGCTAAGGAAGCGGGCGTCATGGACGAGACCGCGCCAGTGCTTGCAGACGAAGGAGGCGCGGAAGAGGTGGATCGGCTCCGGCGGGAGGTGGAGCAGGATCTCTAGGAGGAGATCGTCCGGGGGAAGCGGCATGGCGGCGGCCGCCGTCGAGCTCGTCCATGCCTCCATGGGGTTCGGGGGTTTCGGGGAAAGTGGGTGTGTGTCGGCTTTGGGCTTTGATAGAACATAATAACTGGGTCGTGGTTTTTTCATTTCTTTTTGGGCCGTGGTTTTTTCATTTCTTTTTGGGCCGTGGTTCAAGTTAGAGCTCACACTCCAACCAAGGTCTGCGAATGTATTTTTAGGTTAAAATCACCGAACGATTTATGCTATCAAAGTGGCTGGATTATTCTCTGGTGCTCAGTAAACTAGCTATTGGACGGGATCAGATATTCTTAGATCTAACCCCTCTTATATATGCAATAATAAAAATGGTTTCGTTTGGTATACTGTGTGCTAAGTATTCTTTTCCTATCAATGAACTTTCCGTTATTTTCCATCCACCCCTGATCAAAAAGATATAAATGAAAAACACTTCCAAAGCATCAACACATTGGCCAAACAATTGACCAATCTCAAAAGCATAATTTTCCTATCAATGAACTTTTCAAATTAAGTTGTGAATAAATATTAAAAAAACATGAATAGTTTTTCGAATGTCTCGAAATATTTTTGAAAATTTTAATTTTTTTGGAAAAAAAACATTGTTTTAAGTTATGAAATTAAGGAAAAAAGGAAGACAAATAAAGAGAAAGGGAAAAAACGCCCCCTCCCCCCTCCCTGAAAATCCAGGAAAGAATGAAACAACAAAAAAAGGAAAAACGATGCACCGTGGTGGCTAGACATGGGTCGGCCCATACCTGAGCTCTCCTATGCGAATGGCCGACTATTTGCCACAACTAGCGGAAAAAAGGGAATTCGTCAATTACTTGTTGCATAATGTGACAAACAAGAAATCAACTTTTTTTACTCTCTTTCCTGTCCGGTTGTAGATGCTATTAAAGATAGGCCCAGACTCTAATTCAGCTAATAAAAGACTGAACTTGGAAAGGGCTTATAGGTGAACCACAATGAGTGGTGAGCGAGGCGTGACACCTGCCACATCTATTTTAAAATGTTTGCACATGCATGAGTTTTGACCACCACTACTACCTTAACATCAGTGGCGGGCGCTCTACCTCGCCCGCCACAGGTAAAATCTTTCATACGTTTTTTTGCATAACTCACCTATGGCGGGCACTGGCCGGCGCCCGTGTTATACGTCCATTTTGCATCTTGTTTTTTCTATTCATATTTATTGCAATTTGGACTGTTATTTCACTTTATGATACAATTCTTATGCCTTTTCTCTCTTATTTTGCAAGTTTCACATGAAGAGAGAGAGAGATTGTCGGCAGCTGGAATTCTGGACCGGAAAGGGCTATATCGGAGAACCTATTCTACACAACTCCATATGACCTGAAAATTGACAAAGAATTATTTTGAAATATCACTAGTAGAAAAAGGACCTAATGTGAGACACATTAGTGCTGGTTTGATTTTAGCCCGGTACTAATGGTATCATTAGTGCCGGTTCGAACGGCTATGCACTAATGCCGGTTCGTGTTGAACCTTTGGTACCGTTTCGTGCCACGAACCGGTACTAAAGGGGTGATGGCAGGCTGGCGTCAGGCTGGGGCCCCACGATCACCTTTAGTACCGGTTCGTGTCACAAACCGGTACTAAAGGGCTAACCTTTAGTACCGGTTTGTGCCACGAACTGGTACTAAAGGGCTAACCTTTAGTACCGGTTTGTGCCACGAACCGGTACTAAAGGGGTCTGACCTATAGTACCGGTTTGTGACACAAACCGGCACTATAGGGC
>NC_057803.1:626630861-626631132 GCF_018294505.1 Triticum aestivum
TGAAAAAATCAAAAGAAAATGAAAAAAACTTCAAAAAATAAAATCCTTCGAGAGGTAGTTATATTACTACATCTACTAGTTAGGAAAATTTGAAAACTTAAATTTGGACATGTTTTGCAAAAAGTGTAGGGAAAATGTAAAACGGCTATAACTTTTGCATACGATGTCGGAAAAAAAGTATAATATATCAAAAAATTCAGCACGAAATCCGCATCCGATGGAGACCGCCTACGGCCTGTTTGCAATTTTTTAGAATCCTCAAATTCCAAAA
>NC_057803.1:626631143-626648132 GCF_018294505.1 Triticum aestivum
AAACTTCAAAAAATAAAATCCTTCGAGAGGTAGTTATATTACTACATCTACTAGTTAGGAAAATTTGAAAACTTAAATTTGGACATGTTTTGCAAAAAGTGTAGGGAAAATGTAAAACGGCTATAACTTTTGCATACGATGTCGGAAAAAAAGTATAATATATCAAAAAATTCAGCACGAAATCCACATCCGATGGAGACCGCCTACGGCCTGTTTGGAATTTTTTAGAATCCTCAAATTCCAAAACGAAAAAAAGATATGGTCAAATTTCAGTTTTTTTAAAAAAATGGTTAAATCTGGTCAAACTACTTATTCAAGGAGTATTAATGTTACTACATAATTATTCAAGAATATTAGTGTTACTAAATAATTATTTCAATTTTTTAAATTTTGGTCAAATCTGGTCAAACTATGGTCAAACTGTGGTCAAACTTATTCAAGAAATATTAGTGTTACTAAATAATTACTATTTTTTAGAATAATAGTTTCAAACTCAAACGGTGAAACGTGTGACCTAATGCTCAAGCTAAACTGCTGAGGGTTAATAGGATTGACAGCTTACATTTGTCAGAAAAACAACAAGTGCAGACTTGGAATGTAGGGGGAATAGAACTCCGAAGTTAAGCGTGCTCAGGCTGGGGGAGTGAGAGGATGGGTGACCGGCCGGGAAGTCAGGTGATGTGGAATGAGTGATCCACACTTGAGCAGTTAAGAGAGGTGATTAGAGACTAAATCATCAAATAATTCAGAAAAATTAAAAATCGAAAAAAAATCAATTTTTTTTCCAAAATTTTCGAAAAAAATTCAAAAAAAAACCTTTAGTACCGGTTGGTGTTACCAGGGCGCGAGCTCACGCCACGTAGTGGCACTTTAGCGCTGGTTCGTGTCGAACCGGTATAAAGGGGGGGGGCTTTAGTGCCCACCCTTTAGTGCCGGTTATGGAACCGGCACTAAAGGCCCTTACAAACCGGCGCTAAAGAAACATCACCAAGGGGAAAAATTAAAAATCGAAAAAAAATCAATTTTTTTTCCAAAATTTTCGAAAAAAAATTCCAAAAAAACCTTTAGTACCGGTTGGTGTTACCAGGGCGCGAGCTCACGCCACGTAGTGGCACTTTAGCGCTGGTTCGTGTCGAACCGGTATAAAGGGGGGGGGCTTTAGTGCCCACCCTTTAGTGCCGGTTATGGAACCGGCACTAAAGGCCCTTACAAACCGGCGCTAAAGAAACATCACCAAGGGGACCCACCAGGCAGCCACAAGCCAGGGGCGTCCCCTGGACTTGTGGTCGGCTAATAAAAGACTGAAACCATCATGTGGTCACAATTCTGAACCCTGGAGAACATCTGTAGATTCATCTCAAGCTAGAACGCAGGTTTACTGTGAGAAAAATTGCATCACTACCACTTCCCTGTCATGGAGGATAGCAACTGTCATGCTGCCAAGCCATCACACTATCATAGTTAAACTGTAAGCAACATAGTTTTAGACCAAAAGAAGAAAAAAACATATTGTGACAGTTTTTTTGTGACATGTATGCAAACAAGCCATAAGAACCTCTGAAGAAAACCTTAAGTCTTGCCGAAAAGGGGAAACCTAATGTATCGTTTTTACACAAATTCTTAAAGGCACAAATGGACAAACACAAAGCAATTAAACTTGAACATGCTCTTCTCATCAACAACATTTCACACAGGATGAACTACATTTTTCCAAGCATCGTTATAGTTGGTCAACATCTATAGAGATCACTGAAAACAACATCACACGAGACGATTAATTCCTGGCATGTTTAATCAGCTGATTTGCAAGATCTGCAAGTTCAAACAACACCAGGGAAATAGTTTCTGCCAGTTAAACTTGTTCCCTCATTTCTTTGCGCATCTCAGCACAGAGAGAACAAGTAGAACAATGTACTACCAAGATTACCAATCATGGGCAATATTTGGTTTCTAGTAATGCTTTTGGCTCAAGGTGATTAGTAGCAAGATGAGATTATTCTACCCACACAATGATAGCATGAGTTCATATCTAAAGATTGAACTGAAACCTTCATGTCATTGAGTTTTCTCAAATGCAAAGAATCCAGCTCGTGGCTAATGCAACTATACAACAAAAGGATATCGAAGAAATGATATAAAATTGTCTGATATATTAAACTGCATTGTGGTAGCACATCACCTCTTCAACCAACAATCTGTTGGTTGCAGATATGAAAGCACAATCATCTCAAGTGTTGTTCAACAGTTCAGCTTGATCATCTCTAGCACCAATGGTGATTCCTCTGAGAAGAATGAGTTGATATGACAAATCGGCAACAGAAGGATGTGGGTATCTATCAGGACCCCGACTCAATGCCACATCGATCTAGCATGTAACACCTCATATCACTTTGCGGCCTCACGCACGGTATTCCCACGGGTGTCGCCTTACCCTTGCCCGGGACCGTTTACGCCTTTTGGCACACGTATATGACAGTGTCGCTAGCATCCATATGATAAGGAGTCCGGGCTGACATGGCTAGTCGTAAACCCAAAGTGGCACAAACTTATAGGGACAGGCATCCATGACCCAGCATCGAACGTGTCGGTCATCAGCGAGTGAATCCAGGCTGTAGCACTGGGCTAGCAGGACTCCGGTGAACCGGGCTGTAGCGGGCTAACAGGACTCCGGTATCCATCGCGTGACATTTCCCCGAAGGGACAGACACAGGAACGAAGAAGGACACATGCCGGCCAGCCTAAGTGTTCCGGAGTAGTAGCAAGCTACCATGGCTCGGTGGAAACACTAGGAGACATTTCCCGGTAAGAGAGGCTACCAAGGATAAACAACTAGGTTGTCAGATCCCACACATACCAAGCATTTCAATAACATACACACAATATGCTCGATATGTGCAAATACAACATGGCATCACAACATGATTCTACAACTCAAGTATTTTAATCAATAGGCTCCGAGGAGCGAGATATTACAAACATGGGTCTCATGACCCAACAATCAGAGCATACAAGTCAAAGCACAAGCGGAAGCTATCATGTCTGAGTACAGACATCTATAAATGAAAAAGGCTGAGAAGCCTGACTATCTACCAGATCCTGCCGAGGGCACAAGATCGTAGCTGAGGTAACAAACTAAACGTCGAAGTCCACGTGGAACTACTAGTGAGACCGAAGTCTCTCTGCAAAAACATAAAATAGGCAAACGTGAGTACAATTGTACCCAGCAAGACTTACATCAGAACTAACTACATATGCATCATTATCAACAAGGGGATGGTGGGGTTTAACTGCAGCAAGCCAGCTTTGACTCGGTGGCTATCCTGAACTACGACTGCAATGTAACTCTTTTGAGGTGGCGCACACGAGTCCACATATTCACCATATCAATACACCACTATGGATCCGCTCCCGTCTCCCTACGAGAACGCCATCCATAGCACTCACGCTTATCTTGCGTATTTTAGAGTATCCACTTTCACTTGTCTATGAACTGATATAAGCAACCCAGAAGTCCTTTTCCGCGGACACGGCTATTCGAATAGATGATTTTAACCCTGCAGGGGTGTACTTCTTCATACATGTTTCCACCACTTAGCGTCTGCACACGACATGTGCTCGGCAGACTTCAAGCGAAAGCCGACGTGGGTGTAGACCACGACCTACCTAAACACCTAAGTCTCTAGTCCAGGTTTATCGCCTATTCGGGTTCCATCCATGAGGAGATCCGGCCGGAGTTTCGCTCACAGCCCCAAACGATGTGAACAGGGTTCCGTGACACCAAACGGGTGCCCGGTATACCCGGCCACGTGCCTACCGCATCACAGCCCACCCCTACGGTCAGCGCTGTCCACGGCCTCCAGCATACTACAAACACCAGAAACTACTTGCAACTCCTGGACAGAGGACAAGGGTGAATAAGAAGTCGAGCGGGGTCATATTTCAGGGCCCAATGTATGGTAGTAGCTGAATCATGGATCACAAACACAGAACTCAGTTCCTGAGGACGGCTACAATGAGACAACCCACCATGTACTCCTACATGGCCTCTCACCGCTACCTTTACCAAATCGTGTTCACACACTTAGCTCACACACAGTAGGACATGTTCACACACCTCTGATTCATCCCCGATGAATCAGACCTGACTCGACTCTAAGCAATAGCAGGCATGACAAACAAGCATGAATGAGTAGGCACAACAGGGCTCAAACAACTCCTACTCATGCTAGTGGGTTTCATCTATTTACTGTGGCAATGACAGGTCATGCAGAGGATAAAGGGGTTCAACTACCGCAGCATGTAACAGATGATTCGGTGTTGTCCTAATGCAGTAAAAAGAGAGCAGGAGCGAGAGAGTGGGATTTTATCGGAATGAACAAGGGGGTTTTGCTTGCCTGGCACTTCTGAAGATAACATTGAGTCTTCGTCAGTGTCAACGATCGCATCATCGGTGTCACGTCTATCGAGAGGGGACAATTACCGGCAAATACAGAAAAGACACGATCAATGCAATGCACAATATGATGCATGCTATGACATGGCAATATGAATGTGTTTTGGGCTAATGCACCTAAAACCAGATTAAATGAAGTTGGTTTGAATCCAAAATTCAAATTCAAACTCCATATGGGGTTATTTAAATGTCATTCACTTCATTTGTCCTAAACAGTAGTGATAAGTTGTTCTAACATGCATGAAAATGGTACAGATGGATTCCTTGAATTTTTCTGATAATTTTTCATATATAATTTATTTAATTTGGAGTTACGGTTAATTTTCTATGATTTTTAGAAGTTTTAGGCATTTTCTGGAATTTCCTGAATATTTAGAATTAAAATAATTCCAGAAAATGAATTATGGCGTCAGCATGACCTCATGCTGACCTCAGCAGGTCAACGGGCGGTCCAGGTCAAACCTGACGTGTGGGGTCCACACGTCAGTGACACAGGGGCTAATCCCGCGTTGACCCGGGCTTTGACCCACTACGGGGCCCACTGTCAGTGGCTGTGGGGGGGTGTTTAGAGCGTCATTAGTGCTAATTAGGCGTGCCACGTCGGCAGTCGCCGGAGTGTCGCCGGCGACGACCACGGCCGACAGCGGAGGTGCGCCGTGCGCTCGCTACGGAGCACCATTTGACGTGCGGTTTGCTCCTACGGGTTCCTGGGAGGAAGGCGCATCTAAAGAGGTAAGTGACAGCAGCTGGGGTGGCCGGAGCTGCCGGCGGCGAGCTCCTTTGCGGCTGCCGGAGTTCGGGCAATCTCGGGGTCGGGGTTAGGAAGCACGGCAGGAGGAGCTGGGGCGTGCTACGGACTCCTGAGATCACGATGAGCACGTCAGTGGGCTCGGATACGAGCTGGGGTGGAAGAATGGACTGACTCAGATCAGAATGTCATAAGGTATAAGGAGTAAAAAAAGAGCCTTACGTTCCAACCCACAAACAATTCCCCTACATATAACTAAAGAATTTCTAGACTCAACATCGACCAGTTTGGCTTGGAGAACCTACAGGCAGTCCGGCTCTGATGCCAACGCTGTCAGGACCCCGACTCGATGTCACATCGATCTAGCTGGTAACACCTCATATCACTTTGCGGCCTCACGCACGGTATCCCCACGGGTGTCGTCTTACCTTTTCCCGGGACCGTTTGCGCCTTTTGGCTCACGTATATGATAGTGTCGCTAGCATCCATATGATAAAGAGCCCGGGCTGACATGACTAGTCGTAAACCCAAAGTGGCACAGACTTACAGGGACAGGCATCCATGACCCAGCTTCGAACGTGTCGGTCATCAGCAAGTGGGTACGGGCTGTAGCACTGGGCTAGCAGGACTCCGGTAAACCGGGCTGTAGCGGGCTAACAGGACTCCGGTACTCAAAGCGTGACGTTTCCCAGAAGGGACAGACACAGGAACGAAGAAGGACACATGCCGGCCAGCCTAAGTGTTCCAGAGCAGTAGCAAGCTACCATGGCTCAGCGGTAACACTAGGAGACATTTCCCGGTAAGAGAGGCTACTAAAGATAAACAACTAGATAGTCAGATCCCACACATACCAAGCATTTCAATCATACACACAATATGCTCGATATGTGCAAATACAACGAAGCATCACAACATGACTCTACGACACAAGTACTTTATTCATTAGGCTCCGAGGAGCGAGATATTACAAACATGGGTCTCATGACCCAACACTCAGAGCATACAAGTCAAAGCACAAGCGGAAGCTATCATGTCTGAGTACAGACGTCTATAAATGTAAAAGGCTGAAAAGCCTGACTATCTATCAGATCCTGCCGAGGGCACAAGATCGTAGCTGAGGTATCAAGCTAAACGTCGAAGTCCAAGCGGAACTACTAGTGAGACTGAAGTCTCTCTGCAAAACATAAAATAGGCAAACGTGAGTACAAATGTACCCAGCAAGACTTACATCAGATCTATCTACACATGCATCATTATCAACAAAGGGGATGGTGGAGTTTGACTGCAGCAAGCCAGCTTTGACTCGGTGGCTATCCTGAACTACGACTGCAAGTAACTCTTTTGAGGTGGCGCACACGAGTCCACATATTCACCATATCAATACACCACTATGGATCCGCTCCCGTCTCCCTACGAGAACGCCATCCATAGCACTCACGCTTATCTTGTGTATTTTAGAGTATCCACTTTCACTTGTCTATGAACTGATATAAGCAACCCAGAAGTCCTTTTCCGCGGACACGGCTATTCGAATAGATGATGTTAACCCTGCAGGGGTGTACTTCTTCACACACGCTCTCACCACTTACCGCCGTTTACACGACATGTACTCGGCAACCTTCAAGCGGAAGCCCAACGTGGGTGTCGGCCACGGCCTGCCTAAACACTCAAGTCTCTAGTCCAGGTTTATCGCCTATTCGGGTTCCATCCATGAGGAGATCCGGCCGGAGTTTCGCTCACAGCCCCAAACGATGTGAACAGGGTTCCGTGACACCAAACGGGCGCCCGGTTTACCCGGCCATGTGCCTACCGCATCACAGCCCACCCCTACGGTCAGCGCTGCGCACGGCCTCCAGCATACTACAAACACCAGAAACTACTTGCAACTCCTGGACAGAGGACAAAGGTGATTAAGAAGCCGAGAGGGTCCATTGGTTTCGGGCCCAATGCGTGGTAGTAACTGAATCATGGATCACAAACACAGAACTCAGTTCCTGAGGATGGCTGCAATGAGACAACCCACCATGTACTCCTACATGGCCTCTCACTGCTACCTTTACCAAATCATGTTCACACACTTAGCTCACACACAGTAGGACATGTTCACACACCTCTGATTCATCCCCGATGAATCAGACCTGACTCAACTCTAAGCAGTAGCAGGCATGACAAACAAGCATGGATGAGTAGGCACAACAGGGCTCAAACAACTCCTACTCATGCTAGTGGGTTTCATCTATTTACTGTGGCAATGACATGTCATGCAAAGGATAAAGGGGTTCAACTACTGCAGCAAATAACAGTTGAATCGATGTTGTCCTAATGCAGTAAGAGAGCAGGAGCGAGAGAGTGGGATTTTATCGGAATGAACAAGGGGGTTTTGCTTGCCTGGCACTTCTGAAGATAACATTGAGTCTTCATCAGTGTCAACGATCACAACGTCGGAACATCGTCTATCGGGAGGGAACAGATACCGGCAACAAAGAAGAAATACAATCAATGCAATGCACAATATGATGCATGCTCATGACATGGCAATATGAATGTGTTTTGAGCTAATGCAACTAGCAACAGATTAAATGAAGTTGGTTTGAATACAAGATTCAAATTTAAACTCCATATGTGATTATTCAAATGCCATTTTAATTGATTTGCTAAACAGCAGCTATAAGTTGTTCTAACATGCATGAAAATGGTACAGATGGATTCCTTGAATTTTTCTGATAATTTTTCATATATAATTTATTTAATTTGGAGTTACGGTTGAATTTCTATGAATTTTAGAAGTTTATACAATTTTCTGGAATTTCCTGAATAATATAAATCCAGAAATGAATTATGGCATCAGCACCACGTCACTGTGACGTCAGCAGAGTCAACTGGGCTGGCTCGGGTCAAACCTGACGTGTGGGGTCCACACGTCAGTGACACATGACCTAATCCCGCTCAAACCCAGCGCTGACTGGGGTTTGACCAGGGGTGGGGCCCACAGTCAGTGGCCTAGGGGGTTGGTTAGTGCGTCATTAGTGGCTAATGATAGCGCCACGTCACTGGCCACCGGAGTTCGGCCGGCGGCGACCCGAAACGCGGCGGATGTTCACCGGGGTTGCGTTACGGGCGGCGGCTGGACGCGCGAAGGCCACCAGAAGGTAGCCCGTACACGGACGCACCTAGCTGGCTGCACGAGGGGCCGCGGGGTGGCCGGAGACGACGGCGGCGAGCACTTCCGCGGTGGCCGGAGTTCGGGCGCGAACGGTGGCGAAGCTACGGCGCAATAGAGGAGTAAACGAGGAGGGCTACGTGCTCCTGGGGGTTCACCGAGCACGGTGACGTGCTCAGGTGCGGGCTGCGGTGGCCCTGGCCACGGCGGCGCCATGGCCGGCGGCGATGGGGTTTCCGTCTTGGTGGATAACCTAGCTACGGCGCGCGAACGACGAAACAGAGAGGGGGAAACGGACGGAGAGCTCACGTAGACCCTGTAGAGGTGGACGGCGAACTTGAGGGAGGCCGGACGGGGACGAATTTGACGGCGGCGATCCGCGGTGGCCGAGGAGGGGAACGGCGAAGCTGGCCCCATCCAGGGCTTCCGGCGCCTTCCGTCTTGGTGAGGAGGAAGAGGGAGGACCGGCGGAGCTTTGGGAGGCGTCGGGGAGGCGAGGCGGTGGTTGTGGCCGCGGCGAACGCGTCGGTGGCGACGGGTCCGTTCGGGCGAGTGAGGGAGAGAGGAAGCAGAGGAGGGGAGGGGGAGAGTGAGGGAGAGTGAGGGAGTTCCAGGGGGGTGGCGTGGCACGCATGGAGGCGTCCGGGGTGTCGAGGTGGAGCGGCAAGCAGGAGGTGGCCGGGGCGTGCGCCGGCGTGCGTCGGCCACGCGCCTGTGCCTACTGGCGCGAGGAGGAAGGCGACAGGGGGGGGGGAGGTGGAGATGGGCTGGGCCGTGCTGCTGGGCCAGGTGGGCTACCAGGTGAGCGCCAGGTAGTCCTTCTCTCTTTCTATTTCTGTTTTTATTTATCTATTTTGTTCTGTGTTGTTTTAGTTTAGTAAAATACTAAACCATTTTATAAAATCCTGAAAATAGTTATGTGGCTAGAGTTAAATATACCAAACCACGTAAAATGTTCCAGTAATTATTGGACATATATTATTTATATATAATATATATATCCAATGCAAATAGTTATTGAATTAACTCAAAGGCCCAAAATAAATGTTTCAGTCACTCCAAAAATATTGGTTTGCACTTTACCTCATGCCAATATTTTTACGGAATAACAGGAACATTTTCTTGGACTCATTTGATGAGATTTAAATGTTGGTTACTTTTAGAGGTTTTCTGAGGCTTTTTGAAAATTCCTCAATTCAAATTTCGTTTGAATTTAAACATGATGCACACATGGAAGCTAGCATAGGTCAGGCCAGAACTAGGGATGTGACAACTCACCCCCACTAAACAAAAATCTCGTCCCGAGATTCAAGCGTAGGGTAAGGTGAAGGGGGAACGCAACTAGTACAATCTTCACGATCCAGTTGCACTTCAAATGAACGTTGATTCGTTCACCATCATCGTCTCGACGTCTTGTTCTGAGAACTCCAGCCAACAGGACAACGAGAGGAAAGGAAAAACCCTAAAAGAATCGTTCTTCTCGGAGGTCGAACAACTCAGGAGTAACTCTCGGGATGAGACATAGCAACATCTCTTGAGCTGAGAGACGAATCACAGATCTGAAGAAATGGAGTGAGACAGATGACGAGGGTTCACTAGGTAGACAACAACTTCACGCTTAAGGTGGTAATCGGTTGTCAACGTAGCGAGGAGTTGAATTGCCATGATACCATAACGATGCACCTTAGGGAAGGTGACTCGTAGATATATCCCCTTAAGTGGCAAAAAGAATTACCTTTGATTCAAAGATCATTGAAACTCTTTAAACCAGCCTAAGACAATTCTCGAGCGATCGTTTGGAGGGGGTCGGTAGAATGCCATACTCGGACTTGGATGATGTGGATTACCTTGTTGAAGACAACATAATGGATGAATTTGCTTACCACCGGAAATGGAAGAGACCCATGGTAGAATGGCACATTGGCGGTGCAAGCTGGGAACAAAATGCAAATACTGGGAATGATTCTGGTAACTGGGGAAGAACCCAACAACAGAGAGTGCATTCACTGTTTGAATAGGTCATAGCATTGCCAAGGAAACTGAGAGCAAACCCAGTTAGTGCCGATGATAACACGTAGCGCTTGTGCGTGCTCTCAAGAACTTGAGCATTTCCACATTCATCAAGGTTTTACCAATATCCGTGTCAAGGATCCTGGCAACACAACTTGCTACCACGATGAATGATGATGGATGATGCAGATGCAAAGGAAGATAACACCTTCTCAGATTTCACCCTTGGCGGGGCCAAGGAAATAAAATCTGGATGATCGACCGAGAGACATTTAGCACTCCGCTTCTAATGTTCTCCTTGATGTGCTAGTGTAACCCATTCATAGATATGGTTTGATATCTAAAACATCAAGTAAAAGGTCGGACTTCGGGAACACAAAAATCCATAGGGGCAACTAGGGAGTAAACCCTACGAAATCCCTATGGGGAGGTGGCCAACTTCATCAATCAAGATATTATAATAACAGGTCTTCCGGCTGGGTGTGTTGGCCACGACATTCACTTTACCGGTTATCGCGCGACCAATATTATAATTCTTGGGAAATATTCCAACCATCATATCTGCCTGAGATTCAGATCTGGTTGGTGTCAGGATATTCCAGACTCATCGAGTCTAGGAAGAAAAACGGAAGTTTGCAACACAAATCGACGAGATGACGTTGCGGGATTCTCGGGAGATGAACTATGATAGCAAGCTCCAAAACATGAGCTGGTTCTGCTACAAACATGTGAACACGTTGTCCAAGACAAGCATGACCACAAAGTAGTCTTATAATAAAACACTACCGAGTTCAGGAGGGAGAACCATCAACGAGGGTATCGAAATCCCTACATAAGTCCGGATTAGCTCTTATGAAGGAACTCCTTCTCCTTGAACAAATCAATCAGTGGCTTGGTGTGCTCGGGACACCTATGGAATGGAGGTTGCAAGTCTCTGAACCACAGAATACTTCGCACGTATGCATGACTGATTTGGGATGATTCCAGAGGAAGCAAAACTAACTTTCTCAAATTCACGGCGGCAACTTTCACCAAATGCACGTGTATAAGAGGAAGTCACTCCTTACAACCGACATGCTTCATGAGCTAGCATGAAGAAATGCTTTCAAAAGTTTCCAACACTAGCTTAATGTTCAACAAAATCATGGAGGAGATAAGGATGTTGTCAATGGGCTCAACAACAATTCATCTAGGTTTCCTTTTAAAAGGAATTACATAGTTAAGTGAACACGGTGATAGCATTGGTCAGACCCAGGAATATAACGGTGTATGCTCGAGGAAAAACCACGAGTAAGACAACATTACGAGCATCCTTGGTACTGATTTGACTTGACGATGGCCCACACTCAAATCAAAGGATTGATAAGACAATAGGTCCAACAACTGATCACAGGGACCAATCGATGAAGATATCATCTTTCTTCAACACACACTACACAAGAATATCCCTTTGGAACGAACTAAGTCAGGCAAGATTTTATCTTCCAACTCTCCAAGTTGTTGTCTAGCTTAACCAACTAGCTCAGGGATATCTAACACCGATCTTGGAGAGAGGGTGGTTCACAAGAACCCAACTTGATCACAAGCTCAACACAGCGGTCAGGTGACAACCTGGTAATACTTCCGAGAAGATCTTCGGAAAATCACGAACCACCGGTATGTTACTAAGCTTGAGAACAATCTTGCTTTCCAGGGCAAGACGATATGATCAGTAGGGCAAGGATTTGAAATAATCCTAACTCATCGATCGAGGAGTGAACCAGGAGAATGGACTAGCTAGCACGATCAATCTTAGAATGATGATTCACTAACCAACATGCTAAGAATGAAATTATTATCCTTTAACTACCAAGCAACAAGGTTGCTAGGAGTATTGATTTCACACGCCATGATTCATTTGTCGGCATTCCGGTTACAATAACACAGGAACCGAGGAATGAACAATGATGGCAAGAAGTATCACCGTACCAAGAGTGCATAGGATGGTGTGCAATTCCTATAACAATCTCGATATAAAATATGTAATACTCCAAGGTAGAACAGAGCAAAAGCTGGGTTAGCAATTTGTTCTGCGGAGCACAACTTCTTTGACCCAATCCTGGATATGGAAGAGGTACTGGAGTTTGTTTCTCCTAGTCATTCCGTGATAGAATGGCTTGACGGACCACAAGAGTAATAGGCATCGATAAACGAACGCACGCATACTGTTGACTATCAACTGATAGACGAAGGTCAGTAGACAACTAAAAAGGGACAACTCCAAGGAACATATAACTTTCTGGGTTGTGGATACATGGGTTGGTAGGCCGAACAAAGTTCAACATAATTCTTCCGGATAACCCATGCAGAAAGGTTGAGCTGGCAGAGTCACAATATAGCATGGAGAACTCATAGAGGGCCTGTTGTGATCTCTTGATCCAACAAACTTCTGCCATAATGGTTCATGGTATTTGGAAGAACGATATACCACGGACCTCGAGGACTATCGCAAAGGTTACTAATATACTAATGGAACTAGCAACACTATCAACATGAAGTAAGTAGAGTGAATCTCGGGTTCAAAACCCAGGAATAGAATACCTACTACTAAGTAGCATCACGGAATGCTTTCGAGAATAAAGGCCAGAATCTCACACTGGGAACACAAAACGTTGCTAGATTACTAGGTGACTTCCTAAACACCTAAGGTCATAATAATAGCTCCAACATCTACGCCGAGGTAACAAAGTACCTCAACCTACCGATTAGTGTGCTTATTCCGACCAAAAGGGACATCGGAGACGGAAGGAAAGGATTTGCAAATGCATCAGACTGTTTAGAGACCTGGGATGACTCGGACAGCATAATGGCTGTAAATGCTCAGAAAAGATTTGAGACATACTACAAAATGGTGGCATAACCACTCAGAAGCACAATATCAAGGTTCCGAGATCAACAATTAACATACGGAAGTAGTAGGAACTGAACTGAGACTTAAATCCAACAATCTTATAAGTCTACTGATTAGTAACACGTGATCCTGATAGAAAGAAAAGATAGCCTAGTTCTTAATCCCCGTAGAAGAGAAGATGATGACTCAGATCAGAAGGCCATGAGGTATAAGGAGTAAAAAGAGCCTTACGTTCCATCCCACAATCAATTCCCTTACATAACTAAAGAATTTCTAGACTCAACTTCGACCAGTTTGGCTTGGTAATCCTACAGGCAGTCAAGCTCTGATACCAACGCTGTCAGGACCCCGACTCAATGCCACATCGATCTAGCATGTAACACCTCATATCACTTTGCGGCCTCACGCACGGTATTCCCACGGGTGTCGCCTTACCCTTGCCCGGGACCGTTTACGCCTTTTGGCACACGTATATGACAGTGTCGCTAGCATCCATATGATAAGGAGTCCGGGCTGACATGGCTAGTCGTAAACCCAAAGTGGCACAAACTTATAGGGACAGGCATCCATGACCCAGCATCGAACGTGTCGGTCATCAGCGAGTGAATCCAGGCTGTAGCACTGGGCTAGCAGGACTCCGGTGAACCGGGCTGTAGCGGGCTAACAGGACTCCGGTATCCATCGCGTGACATTTCCCCGAAGGGACAGACACAGGAACGAAGAAGGACACATGCCGGCCAGCCTAAGTGTTCCGGAGTAGTAGCAAGCTACCATGGCTCGGTGGAAACACTAGGAGACATTTCCCGGTAAGAGAGGCTACCAAGGATAAACAACTAGGTTGTCAGATCCCACACATACCAAGCATTTCAATAACATACACACAATATGCTCGATATGTGCAAATACAACATGGCATCACAACATGATTCTACAACTCAAGTATTTTAATCAATAGGCTCCGAGGAGCGAGATATTACAAACATGGGTCTCATGACCCAACAATCAGAGCATACAAGTCAAAGCACAAGCGGAAGCTATCATGTCTGAGTACAGACATCTATAAATGAAAAAGGCTGAGAAGCCTGACTATCTACCAGATCCTGCCGAGGGCACAAGATCGTAGCTGAGGTAACAAACTAAACGTCGAAGTCCACGTGGAACTACTAGTGAGACCGAAGTCTCTCTGCAAAAACATAAAATAGGCAAACGTGAGTACAATTGTACCCAGCAAGACTTACATCAGAACTAACTACATATGCATCATTATCAACAAGGGGATGGTGGGGTTTAACTGCAGCAAGCCAGCTTTGACTCGGTGGCTATCCTGAACTACGACTGCAATGTAACTCTTTTGAGGTGGCGCACACGAGTCCACATATTCACCATATCAATACACCACTATGGATCCGCTCCCGTCTCCCTACGAGAACGCCATCCATAGCACTCACGCTTATCTTGCGTATTTTAGAGTATCCACTTTCACTTGTCTATGAACTGATATAAGCAACCCAGAAGTCCTTTTCCGCGGACACGGCTATTCGAATAGATGATGTTAACCCTGCAGGGGTGTACTTCTTCACACACGCTCTCACCACTTACCGCCGTTTACACGACATGTACTCGGCAACCTTCAAGCGGAAGCCCAACGTGGGTGTCGGCCACGGCCTGCCTAAACACTCAAGTCTCTAGTCCAGGTTTATCGCCTATTCGGGTTCCATCCATGAGGAGATCCGGCCGGAGTTTCGCTCACAGCCCCAAACGATGTGAACAGGGTTCTGTGACACCAAACGGGCGCCCAGTTTACCCGGCCACGTGCCTACCGCATCACAGCCCACCCCTACGGTCAGCGCTGCGCACGGCCTCCAGCATACTACAAACACCAGAAACTACTTGCAACTCCTGGACAGAGGACAAGGGTGATTAGGAAGCCGAGAGGGTCCATTGGTTTCGGGCCCAATGCGTGGTAGTAACTGAATCATGGATCACAAACACAGAACTCAGTTCCTGAGGACGGCTGCAATGAGACAACCCACCATGTACTCCTACATGGCCTATCACCGCTACCTTTACCAAATCGTGTTCACACACTTAGCTCACACACAGTAGGACATGTTCACACACCTCTGATTCATCCCCGATGAATCAGACCTGACTCAGCTCTAAGCAGTAGCAGGCATGACAAACAAGCATGGATGAGTAGGCACAACAGGGCTCAAACAACTCCTACTCATGCTAGTGGGTTTCATCTATTTACTGTGGCAATGACAAGTCATGCAAAGGATAAAGGGGTTCAACTACCGCAGCAAATAACAGTTGAATCGATGTTGTCCTAATGCAGTAAGAGAGCAGGAGCGAGAGAGTGGGATTTTATCGGAATGAACAAGGGGGTTTTGCTTGCCTGGCACTTCTGAAGATAACATTGAGTCTTCATCAGTGTCAACGATCACAACGTCGGAACATCGTCTATCGGGAGGGAACAGATACCGGCAACAAAGAAGAAATACAATCAATGCAATGCACAATATGATGCATGCTCATGACATGGCAATATGAATGTGTTTTGAGCTAATGCAACTAGCAACAGATTAAATGAAGTTGGTTTGAATACAAGATTCAAATTCAAACTCCATATGTGATTATTCAAATGCCATTTTAATTGATTTGCTAATCAGCAGCTATAAGTTGTTCTAACATGCATGAAAATGTACAGATGGATTCCTTGAATTTTTCTGATAATTTTTCATATATAATTTATTTAATTTGGAGTTACGGTTGAATTTCTATGAATTTTAGAAGTTTATACAATTTTCTGGAATTTCCTGAATAATATAAATCCAGAAATGAATTATGGAGTCAGCACCACGTCACTGTGACGTCAGCAGAGTCAACTGGGCTGGCTCGGGTCAAACCTGACGTGTGGGGTCCACACGTCAGTGACACAGGACCTAATCCCGGTCAAACCCAGCGCTTACTGGGGTTTGACCAGGGGTGGGGCCCACAGTCAGTGGCCTAGGGGGTTGGTTAGTGCGTCATTAGTGGCTAATGACAGCGCCACGTCACTGGCCACCGGAGTTCGGCCGGCGGCGACCCGAAACGCGGCGGATGTTCACCGGGGTTGCGCTACGGGCGGCGGCTGGACGCGCGAAGGCCACCAGAAGGTAGCCCGTACACGGCCGCACCTAGCTGGCTGCACGAGGGGCCGCGGGGTGGCCGGAGACGACGGCAGCGAGCACTTCCACGGTGGCCGGAGTTCGGGCGCGAACGGTGGCGAAGCTACGGCGCACTAGAGGAGTAAACGAGGAGGGCTACATGCTCCTGGGGGTTCACCGAGCACGGTGACGTGCTCAGGCGCGGGCTGCGGTGGCCCTGGCCATGGCGGCGCCATGGCCGGCAGCGATGGGGTTTCCGTCTTGGTGGATAACCTAGCTACGGCGCGCGAACGACGAAACAGAGAGGGGGAAACGGACGGAGAACTCACGTAGACCCTGTAGAGGTGGACGGCGAACTTGAGGGAGGCCGGACGGGGACGAATTTGACGGCGGCGATCCGCGGTGGCCGAGGAGGGGAACGGCGAAGCTGGCCCCATCCAGGGCTTCCGGCGCCTTCCGTCTTGGTGAGGAGGAAGAGGGAGGACCGGCGGAGCTTTGGGAGGCGTCGGGGAGGCGAGGCGGTGGTTGTGGCCGCGGCGAACGCGTCGGTGGCAACGGGTCCGTTCGGGCGAGTGAGGG
>NC_057803.1:626648634-626684211 GCF_018294505.1 Triticum aestivum
GTCCGGGGTGTCGAGGTGGAGCGGCAAGCAGGAGGTGGCCGGGGCGTGCGCCGGCGTGCGTAGGCCACGCGCCTGTGCCTACTGGCGCGAGGAGGAAGGCGACAGGGGGGGGAGGTGGAGATGGGCTGGGCCGTGCTGCTGGGCCAGGTGGGCTACCAGGTGAGCGCCAGGTAGTCCTTCTCTCTTTCTATTTCTGTTTTTATTTATCTATTTTGTTCTGTGTTGTTTTAGTTTAGTAAAATACTAAACCATTTTATAAAATCCTGAAAATAGTTATGTGGCTAGAGTTAAATATAACAAACCACATAAAATGTTCCAGTAATTATTGGACATATATTATTTATATATAATATATATATCCAATGCAAATAGTTATTGAATTAACTCAAAGGCCCAAAATAAATGTTTCAGTCACTCCAAAAATATTGGTTTGCACTTTACCTCATGCCAATATTTTTACGGAATAACAGGAACATTTTCTTGGACTCATTTGATGAGATTTAAATGTTGGTTACTTTTAGAGGTTTTCTGAGGCTTTTTGAAAATTCCTCAATTCAAATTTCGTTTGAATTTAAACATGATGCACACATGGAAGCTAGCATAGGTCAGGCCAGAACTAGGGATGTGACAGTATCAATAATCTACAGAGTGCAGAGTATGAATGGCCCATCATTCAAAATGTCATCTATAACGCACTATATATGGATCGTACATTTGAAAGCATCTACAAAGCAGATACACTCTGGAAGGTTAAGTGAACTTTGTGATAGCAGAATAATTGCAGTAGTACCTGCAGGAGTGTAGAAACTTGTGTAAGGAAAAACATATCTGTAGGGGCCCATTGCTGACACCTTCTCGACCTGCATGGACTTGAGATGGATTATGTAGATTCTAGGATGCACTCCAAGGAAGATCACATTTGTATCTTCAGCATAGCCAACCAGCTTCATTGGAAACTATACGTGCCACCGCTACTACTTCTGTTGCAAGAAGTCTCTCCAGATCAATGACCCTGTGATTTGTCATTGTTGGAATTTTGTCTAGTTTGGGCCTAGCCCAATAGCAGTTCCAATAATTCCTAATAAATCCTAGAGGCCCACACAGCCCATTCGTACAAGGCAAGAGGTGGAACAAAGTTTAGTCCCACATTGCTAGTTTAGAGGAAGTTGCACCTCCTTATGAGGATGAGAACAAGAGGGACATCCACGCACGCTCCTCCTCCGCCGTCCGCCTCGCCACGCCTCGTCACGATGCGCCGCGCCGCGGGTTGCGGGAATGAGCCGAGCCGATGTCTAAATTTTTGCCACACACGGCGGGTATACGAAAGGTCACGCGGGGCCTGTTTGCTTCGTCTCCCTCCATTCCTTCACCTCCCGTCGCAGCCCGTTCGCGTCGCTCCACCCAGAGAGACACACCAGAGAAACACAACCCTCTCGCCTCCAAGTTCCTGACCATTGAGCTACTACTATGATCTTCCTCATCCCGGCTTGCGGCGTGCACCGCAGGTTGGGACAGTAGGCCGCTGGAACTGCACCTTTTGATTCCTAAAAGGTAGAAGGGTGATAAGGTTTTGGGGATACTGGCTTCTTCATCACGGACTCCGATGACTACTTCCCCTATGACGACTTCTTCCCCGACGTCAACAACCTCATCAACAACATGGCTGGAGAGGATGTCGACCCCAAGTCTAGTGCTTTTGATGCTGCTATCCCGTATGTGTTCTTGCTCTTTCTGTTAGATGTCCTGCCATAGTTCTTTGCTCTAGTTTCTGCCCTACATATGTTAGGTTCTACTTCATATTTGCAACTTCATCTAGTGTCTATACTAGATGTGTTTAGTTCAAGTTCATATATGCAGATGCTATTTACCTTCTCTCTGTCAGATTGCATGACTTGGTTTATCTATGCTATATTAGTCATGCTTTATCTAGTATTTCTGTTAGCAAAGTTATTTGGTAAATTGCTCATATTTCCAACAATCCAAAAACCTTATTATAGGCAATTTACCCCAAGTGGTTTTGCTGCTTCCATGAGACCTCCTATGTTTGAGGGTATCCACTATAAGAGGTGGCGTGTGAGAGCAATCTTATGGTTTCAAATCATGAGTTGCTATGATGCCACGCTTGGCAAGCCTGAAGGGGAGTTTGATGCCCAACAGGAACAAGCTTTTCAGAAAATGGATACTCTGTTTAAGGATGCTTTCTTGAGTGTTCTTGGTGAGAACATGGTTGATGCTTATGCATGAATTGACAATGGAAAAGATATGTGGGACGCACTTGAGGCCAAGTTTGGGATCTCAGATGCCGCCACTGAGCTGTACATCATGGAGCAATTCTATGATTACAGGAAGACTGAAGAGCGCTCCGTGGTTGAGCAAGCTCATGAGATACAGTCATTTTCCAGAGAGCATGAGCACTTCAACTGTATGCTATCGGACAAGTTTTTGCCGGAGGTATCATCACCAAGCTTCCTCCTTCGTGGAGGAACTTTGCTACCTTATTGAAGCATAAGAGACAGGAGTTTCTCATTCCGGATCTCATTGGTACTCTTGATGTCGAAGAAAAGGCGAGAGCAAAGGACACACGTGCTCGAGGTATTGAGGGAGGATCCAGTGCCAATCTGGTACAGAAGAAGAACTTCCAACCCCACAAGTTCAAGAACAAGGGCAAATTTGATGGTAAAGCAAAGTTTGATGAGAAGAACAAAGATGTGCAACACACGAACTTCAAGAAGAAGAATGAGAAGAAGAAAGGTGTTTGTCATGTGTGTGGGGATCCTGATCATTGGGCTCCTAGTTGCCCTAATCGCTATGACAAGCGTCATCCTGGGAAAGGTGGCAAGACTGCTACACAACCTTCTTCTTGTAGACGTTGTTGGGCCTCCAAGTGCAGAGGTTTGTAGGACACTAGCGCCAAATTTCCCTCAAGTGGATGACCTAAGGTTTATCAATCCGTGGGAGGTGTAGGATGAAGATGGTCTCTCTCAAGCAACCCTGCAACCAAATAACAAAGAGTCTCTTGTGTCCCCAACACACCCAATACAATGGTAAATTGTATAGGTGCACTAGTTTGGCGAAGAGATGGTGATACAAGGGCAATATGGATAGTAGATAAATGTTTTTTAATATGAAATTATAAAAACAGCAAAGTAACTAATGATAAAAGTGAGCATAAACGGTATTGCAATGCTAGGAAACAAGGCCTAGGGTTCATACTTTCACTAGTGCAAGTCCTCTCAACAATAATAATATAATTGGATCACATAACTATCCCTCAACATGCAACAAAGAGTCACTCCAAAGTCACTAATAGCAGAGAACAAACGAAGAGATTATGGTAGGGTACGAAACCACCTCAAAGTTATTCTTTCCAATACATCCGTTGGGCTATTCCTATAAGTGTCACAAATAGCCCTAGAGTTCGTACTAGAATAACACCTTAAGACACAAATCAACCAAAACCCTAATGTCATCGAGATACTCCAATGTCACCTCAAGTATCCGTGGGTATGATTATACGATATGCATCACACAATCTCAGATTCATCTATTCAACCAACACATAGAACCTCAAAGAGTGCCCCAAAGTTTCTACCGGAGAATCACGACGAAAACGTGTGCCAACCCCTATGCATAGGTTCATGGGCGGAACCCGCAAGTTGATCACCAAAACATACATCAAGTGAATCACGTGGTATCCCATTGTCACCACAGATACGCACGGCAAGACATACATCAAATGTTCTCAAATCTTTAAAGACTCAATCCGATAAGATAACTTCAAATTGAAAACTCAATCCATTACAAAAGAGAGAGGGGGAGGAGAAACATCATAGGATCCAAATATAATAGCAAAGATCGCGATACATCAAGATCGTACCACCTCAAGAACACGAGAGAGAGAGATCAAACACATAGCTACGGATACATACCCTCAGCCCTGAGGGAGAACTACTCCCTCCTCATCATGGAGAGCACCGGGATGATGAAGATGTCCACCGGAGAGGGATTGCCCCCTCCGGCAGGGTGCCGGAACGGGTCTAGATTGGTTTTCGGTGGCTACGGAGGCTTCTGGCGGCAGAACTCCCGATCTATTGTGCTCCGCGATCGTTTTAGGGTATATGGAGATATATAGGCGGAAGAAGTACATCAGGGGAGCCACGAGGGGCCCACGAGGGTGGAGGGCGCGCCCCCTGCCTCGTTGCTTCCTTGTTGCTTTCCTGACGTGCACTCCAAGTCTCCCGGGTTGCTTTCCTTCCAAAAATAAGTTCCATGAAGTTTCAGGTGAATTGGACTCCGTTTGATTTTCCTTTTCTGCGATACTCTAATACAAGGAAAAAACAGAAACTTGCACTGGGCTCTGGGTTAATAGGTTAGTCCCAAAAATCATATAAAATAGCATATAAATGCATATAAAACATCTAAGGTTGATAATATAATAGCATGGAACAATCAAAAGTTATAGATACGTTGGTGACATATTAGCATCCCCAAGCTCAATCCCTGCTCGTCCTCGAGTAGGTAAATGATAAAAATAGAATTTTTGATGTGGAATGCTACCTAACATATTTATCATGTATTTCTCTTTATTGTAGCAAGAATATTCAGATCCATAAGATTCATGACAAAATTTTAATATTGACATAAAAATAATAATACTTCAAGCATACTAACTAAGCAATTATGTCTTCTCAAAATAACATGGCCAAAGAAAGCTATCCTTACAAAATCATATAGTCTGGCTATGCTCTATCTTCACCACACAAAATATTTAAATCATGCACAACCCCGATGACAAGCCAAGCAATTGTTTCATACTTTCGATGTTCTCAAAACTTTTCAATCTTCACGCAATACATGAGCGTGAGCCATGGATATAGCACTATAGGTGGAATAGAATGGTGGTTGTGGAGAAGACAAAAAGGAGAAGATAGTCTCACATCAACTAGGCATATCAATGGGCAATGGAGATGCCCATCATTAGATATCAATGTGAGTGAGTAGGGATTGACATGCAACGGATGCACTAGAGCTATAAGTATATGAAAGCTCAACAAAAGAAACTAGTGGGTGTGCATCCAACTCGCTTGCTCACGAAGACCTAGGGCATTTTGAGGAAGCCCATCATTGGAATATACAAGCCAAGTTCTATAATGAAATATTCCCACTAGTATATGAAAGTGACAACATAGGAGACTCTCTATCATGAAGATCATGGTGCTACTTTGAAACACAAGTGTGGTAAAAGGATAGTAGCATTGCCCGTTCTCTCTTTTTCTCTTATTTTTTATTTTTTTATTTGGGCCTTCTCTTTTTAAGGCCTCTTTTCTCTTTTTTTATTTGGTCATCTTTGGCCTCTTTTTTTCGTCCGGAGTCTCACTTGTGGGGGAATCATAGTCTCCATCATCCTTTCCTCACTGTGACAATGCTCTAATAATGATGATCATCACACTTTTATTTACATACAACTCAAGAATTACAACTCGATACTTAGAACAAGATATGACTCTATATGAATGCTCCGGCGGTGTACCGGGATGTGCAATGATGCATGCGTAAGATGTATGAAAGAATTATGAATGGTGGCTTTGCCACAAATACGATGTCAACTACATGATCATGCAAAGCAGTATGACAATGATGGAGCGTGTCATAATAAGCGGAAAGGTGGAAAGTTGCATGGCAATATATCTCGGAATGGCTATGGAAATGCCATAATAGGTAGGTGTGGTGGCTGTTTTGAGGAAGGTATATGGTGGGTTTATGGTACCGGCGAAAGTTGCGCGGTACTAGAGAGGCTAGCAATGGTGGAAGGGTGAGAGTGCGTATAATCCATGGACTCAACATTAGTCATAAAGAACTCACATACTTATTGCAAAAATCTATTATTTATCGAAATTAAAGTACTACACACATGCTCCTAGGGGGATAGATTGGTAGGAAAATACCATCGCTCGTCCTCGACCGCCACTCATAAGGAAGACAATCTATAAATAAATCATGCTCCGACTACATCACATAATGGTTCACCATACGTGCATGCTACGGGAATCACAAACTTCAACACAAGTATTTCTCAAATTCACAACTACTCAACTAGCATGATTCTAATATCACCATCTTCATATCTCAAAACAATCATCAAGTATCAAACTTCTCATAGTATTCAATGCACTTTATATGAAAGTTTTTATTATATCCATCTTAGATGCCCATCATATTAGGACTAGTTTCATAACCAAAGCAAACCACCATGCTGTTCTAAAGGACTCTCAAAATAATATAAGTGAAGCATGAGAGATCAATTATTTCTATAAAATAAAACCACCACCGTGCTCTAAAAGGATATAATTGAAGCACTAGAGCAACGACAAACTACTCCGAAAGATAGAAGTGAACATCAATGAGTAGTTGAATAATTATGTAACTATGTGAAGACTCTCTAACATTTAATAATTTGATATCTTGGTATTTTATGGAGTAGCTACTGATACATACCCTCAGCCCCGAGGGAGAACTACTCCCTCCTCGTCATGGAGAGCACCGGGATGATGAAGATGTCCACCAGAGAGGGATTGCCCCCTCCGGCAGGGTGCCAGAACGGGTCTAGATTGGTTTTCGGTGGCTACGGAGGCTTCTGGCGGTGGAACTCCTGATCTATTATGCTCCCGATCGTTTTAGGGTATATGGAGATATATAGGCGGAGGAAGTACATCCTGGGAGCCACGAGGGGCCCACGAGGGTGGAGGGCGCGCCAAGGGGGGGTGGGCGTGCCCCCCTGCCTCTTGGCTTCCTCGTTTCTTTCCTGACGTGCACTCCAAGTCTCCCGGGTTGCTTTCCTTCCAAAAATAAGTTCCGTGAAGTTTCAGGTCAATTGGAATCCGTTTGATTTTCCTTTTCTGCGATACTCTAAAACAAGGAAAAAACAGAAACTGGCACTGGGCTCTGGGTTAATAGGTTAGTCCAAAAAATCATATAAAATAGCATATAAATGCATATAAAACATCCAAGGTTGATAATATAATAGCATGGAACAATCAAAAATTATAGATGCGTTGGAGACGTATCAGATGGCTATAAGCTTGTCTTTGAGTCGAATAAATTTGTAATATCCAAGTATGGAACCTTTGTTGGAAAAGGCTATGAGTCAGGAGGCCTGTTTCGTTTATCCTTATCAGACGTTTGCAATAAAGTTGTTAATAATGTTTGCAACAATAGTGAATCAAATGTGTGGCATTCACGTCTTTGTCATGTTAACTTTGGTTGCATGTCGCGACTAGCAAAGTTGAACTTAATCCCTAGTTTCACCACTGTCAAGGGATCTAAGTGTCAAGTTTGTGTGCAAGCTAAGCAACCTCGTAAGTCTCACACGACTGCGGAAACGAGAAATCTTGCACCACTAGAGCTCATACATTCAGATCTATGTGAAATGAATGGTGTTTTGACAAAAGGTGGAAAGACATATTTCATGACGTTAATTGATGACTCCACTAGATACTGTCGTGTGTATCTTCTAAAATCTAAGGATGAGGCTTTGAACTTTTTCAAGATCTATAAAGTTGACGTGGAAAACCAACTTGATCAAAAAATCAAGAGGCTTAGGTCCGACCGTGGTGGAGAGTATTTTTCCAATGAATTTGATGCTTTTTGTGCGGAACATGGTATAATCCATGAGAGAACGCCTCCCTACTCACCTAAGTCAAATGGGGTGGCCGAAAGAAAGAAACGTACTCTAACTAATCTGGTTAACGCCATGTTAGACACATCGGGTCTCTCCAAGGCATGGTGGGGGGAGGCGATATTGACAGCATGTCATGTCCTAAACCGAGTCCCCACAAAGAACAAAGAGATAACTCCATTCGAGGAATGGGAGAAGAAAAGGTTAAAGCTCTCTTATCTACGAACTGGGGTTGTTTGGCGAAAGTCAATGTGCCAATTCCAAAGAAGTGCAAGCTTGGACCAAAGACCGTGGATTGTGTTTTCCTGGGATATGCTTTTAATAGCATTGGTTATAGATTCTTGGTTGTAAAATCTAAGGTACTTGACATGCATGTCGGTACGATCATGGAGTCGAATGATGCGACTTTCTTTGAAGATATCTTTCCCATGAAGGATATGGCTACATCATCTAATCAGGAGATGCCTAGTTCATCGAATCAGGAACCAGTTACAATTACCGAAACTGCCATTTCGATGGAACACTTTGAAAGTCCTGTGGAGGAAAACAATGAAGTTCCTACTAGGAGCAAGAGACAGAGGACTGCAAAGTCCTTTGGTGATGATTTTCTTGTGTATCTCATAGATGACACTCACAGTTCTATTTCAGAGGCATATGCATCCGAAGATGCTAACTACTGGAAGGAAGTGGTTCGTAGAGAGATGGATTCCATCTGGGCGAATGAAACTTGGGAGATAACTGATCGTCCTTATGGGTGCAAACCTATGGGATGAAAATGGGTATTCAAGAAGAAGCTTAGACCTGATGGTACTATTGAAAAGTACAAGGCTCGGCTCGTGGCTAAGGGTTATACCCAAAAGGAAGGTGAAGACTTCTTTGTTACTTACTCACCTGTGGCTCGACTGGCCACTATTCGAGTTCTACTTTCACTAGCTGCCTCGGATGGTCTTCTCGTTCATCAAATGGATGTTAAGACTGCTTTCCTAAATGGAGAGTTGGACGAGGAAATTTATATGGAACAACCAGATGGGTTTATACTAGATGGTCAGGAAAGAAAAGTGTGCAAGTTGCTGAAGTCTTTGTATGGACTCAAGCAAGCACCCAAACAGTGGCATGAGAAGTTTGAAAGAACTTTAACAACTGCAGGCTTTGTTGTAAACGAAGCTGACAAATGTGTGTACTATCACCATGGTGGGGGCGAGGGAGTTATCCTTTGCTTGTATGTTGATGACATACTGATTTTCGGAACAAATCTGAATGTTATTAAGGAGGTCAAGGACTTTCTATCTCGCTGTTTTGAGATGAAAGATTTAGGAGTGGCCGATATCATTCTAAATATCAAGTTGTTGAGAGATGATGATGGTGGGATCACATTGCTTCAATCTCACTATGTGGAAAAGATCTTGAGTCGCTTTGGCTACAGTGACTGCAAGCCCTCTCCAACACCACATGATGCTAGTGTGTTGCTTCGAAAGAATCGAAGAATTGCTAGAGACCAATTGAAGTATTCTCAGATTATTGACTTGCTCATGTACTTAGCCAGTGCTACAAGATCTGACATCTCTTTTGCTGTTAGCAAACTGAGTCGGTTTGTTTCAAAACCAGCAAATGTGCATTGGAAAGCTCTAGAGAGAGTTTTGCGTTATTCGAAAGGCACTGCGAATTATGGAATTCACTGCACTGGGCACCCAAAGGTGCTTGAAGGGTATAGTGACTCAAACTGGATCTCAGATGCTGATGAGATAAAAGTCACGAGCGGTTATGTATTCACTCATGGAGGTGGCGCTGTTTCTTGGAAGTCTTGCAACCAGACCATCTTAACGAGGTCAACAATGGAAGCAGAACTCACAGCACTAGATACAGCTACGGTCGAGGCAGATTGGCTTCGTCGGCTTTGAATGACTTGCCGGTTGTTGAGAAACCTGTACTGGGTATCCTTATGAACTGCGACAATCAAACTGTGATCACGAAAGTGAGCAGCTCAAAGGATAACATGAAGTTATCAAGACACGTTCAGAGAAAATTAAAGTCTGTCAGGAAAATGAAAAACTCTGGAGTTATTGCATTGGATTATATCCAAATGTCTAAAATCTAGCAGATCCTTTTACTAAGGGTCTATCACGTAATGTGATAGATAATGCATCGAGGGAGATGGGTATGAGACCCATAATATGAGTTGTTCACAGTGGTAACCTATTCTTTGTGATCGGAGATCCCGTGAATTAGATGTGGAAGACAAGCTGTTGGTCAACTGAGAAGAGAGTATCCTTACTATTAACAATACCACTCCATGAAGATGCAATATTCTTCTAATCTGCATGGCAGGTTGATGTATATCTTAATGTGTTCTAAGTGGCTCTTTTAAGCAGAGATGTTGTCCTACTGAACATCTTTTGAAGAACATAGTTATATGAGTTTGATTGTTAAACGTCGCAATCTATGAGAGTAGGGTTCTCTCTAGTAAACTCATGAAAGGTCTCGGAGTATGACGCATAAGCTCCACCCGCGGGGAAGACCCACGGTAGCCACGTATCGGTCAAGGCTTTATGTGAAGCTAGATTCGCAGAAAACTTGCAGTTCAAGGCCTAGTCCACTGTTCAAGTTGCTTACTAGTTTAGCATAGATTTCTAGGTGGAAGTTCAACTTAACAGTCTCCACTGCAGTACCGGTATATAAAACAGTGTTTTGGAACCAAAGGCAAATTTTGTGTGCCTCTAGAATCTGGTGGGGGATTGCTGGAATTTTGTCTATTTTGCCAATAGCAGTTTCAGAAATTCCTAATAAATCCTAGAGGCCCACGCAGCCCATTCGTACAAGGCAAGAGGTGGAACAAAGTTTAGTCCCACATTGCTAGTTTAGAGGGAGTTAGACCTCTTTATAAGTGATAAGGACTCGACTAGATGCAAGTCGTTCGTCGGTCCGATCTTTCACGATACTGCCAGCAGCATAAGAAATTCCGGTCAAGCAAAGATGCGAGACCGTCAGATCAAAAACTGACATCGAGCAGACTGAATCAACTCCACGCGTAGCAACGACAAAATCCAAGCTGGATCAGCAAAAACAAACACAATATTTGGTGTCCCCGACATAGGACGTTTTCTGACTTTTTATTCAACTCAGGTGAAAACTAATCTACCCTCATTACATGGCCGAAGCCTTTATTTATAAGCGTGCGCGCAGGCACAGAACCAAAACCGACTATGACTCTTTAACTCAAGCAAGGAAATCTACTAGTACGTCCTTTATCTCCTAGGATAACAAACTAATTAAGGATTCCACTTATTAAATATACGGCCACGCTGATCACTAGGATCACAGAACCAAACCAGGACTCTTTTTCTTACCAAAACAAGACCGAATCAGCTACGCTAGTTGAATTGGAATAGCACCGACCAGTGTCCAACTTGGAGTACGAAAATTAGGATTGACTTCTTCAGCTCGTGGTTCTGGCGATGGTACTTGCATTGTAATTTGACCGACTGTCAAAATATTTGAATTAGTAACTTCATTTCTTTTTGCACTGCTGATCACATCATCCCCTCCTCCTTGAAACAAAACCGTCCTCGGTTTTTTGCCAAATTTTACGACCTTCTTCTTCAATGAAAAATTTGTATCTATCTTAATTTCTCCCGTAAACATAGATCGCACCACACATATTTTTCCCTCATCCCAAAAAGTGTAAGTGTTGGACCGGCCCTCGTGTGTGGCACGACGGTCATATTGCCATGGTCTTCCTAACAACAAGTGACATGCATTTATTGGCAAGACATCACAAATTACTGTATCTTTATAGTCACCAACTGAAAATTTCACACGTACCTTGTGAGTAATTTTCAGTCTACCAGACTGGTATAACCACTCAATACGGTGTGGTTGCGGGTGTTACCATGTAGGTAGCGCTAAAACATCCACCAGTTGTTTGCTGATAGCATTAGTGTACCTTTCTTCGTCTATGATCAACTTACAATTAGTGTTGTTGATTTTGCACTGAGTTTGAAAAATATTCCAACGCTGGCCCTTATCTTCAATGCGATCCTCTTGCACTCGCTGCACCATCAATGATGGGTATGATTCAGCAGCTTCAAAACTCGCAATCACCTTTTCAACATCTTCAGATTTTTCATTAGAAGTGTCAGAAATAACCTCTTCATCGCTAGCGGATGCATAGCCATCTTTCGTTAGCAACACTCTTTTCTCATTAGGGCATTCATGCTTTATATGTCCTCTTCCTCCATACTTGAAACACTCGATGTCACTAGTATTTGTGGTAGACTGCGCATTAGAATCAACCCTCGACAGTCCTGATTTTGAAGCATCCTTTTCCATGGAACCATGAGAACAATTTGATGTTGTCGTCCTCGAGCTAGGAACGACATCCTCACTCTTATGCTGCGAGCGTCGCCATGTGTTCAAAGTGTTACAGGGAACTGTGCTGACTTGGCGCCACTTAATCTGTTGTTCCGCACGCACAGCTTGGTGCACAAGATCTTGTATGTTGTAGTAGACCACCATCTCAACACGATCCTGCACCTCGATATTTAGCCCGTTAAAGAAACGTGCCATGGTCGCCTTCGGATCCTCCGTTGTCCCTTTACGTATCATAAGCAATTCCATCTCCTTGTAATATTCATCAACACTCATATTACCTTGAGAGAGCCGCTGCAACTTGTTGTACATATCTCTTTTATAATGCTCAGGAACAAAATGTCGCCTCATGAACCCTTTCATCCCTCGCCAAGTCGTCGGGCGATGTCTTGAACGACAAATTTGATTCCACCATATTAGCGCGTAACCGGCAAAATTCGTTGCCGGCATATTGATGATGTCCGCCAAACCATCAAACCGAGTGATCAGGACATCTATCATTTTACCGAGCGCATCATGACATTGCTTGATGTAGTTGCATGTGTGGTCAAAACCATCTCGAATATTTTGCGGAATATCATCCGCATACACTGGACGCACTATTTCCTCAGAATCAGCAGCAACCTCATCACCCTTGTTGACCGAGATTGACATCTTGATCAACACAGTACCGTGAACAACCTTAGCTCTGAATACCACTTGATAAAGACTCGACTAGATGCAAGTCGTTCGTCGGTCCGATCTTTCACGATACTGGCAGCAGCACAAGAAATTCCAGCCAAGCAAAAATGCGAGACCGTCAGATCAAAAACTGACGTCGAGCAGACTGAATCAACTCCACGTGTAGCAACGACAAAATTCAAGCTGGATCAGCAAAAACAAAAACAATATTTGGTATCCCTCGACATGGGACGTTTTCTGACTTTTTATTCAACTCATGTGAAAACTAATCTGCCCTCGTTACATGGTCGAAGCCTTTATTTATAAGCATGCGCGCAGGCATCGAACCAAAACCGACTATGACTCTTTAACTCAAGCAAGGAAATCTACTAGTACTTTATCTCCTAGTTGAAAGAAACAAACTAATTAAGGATTCCACTAATTAAATATACGGCTACGCTGATCACTAGGATCACAAAACCAAACCGGGACTCTTTTTCTTACCAAAACAAGACCGAATTAGCTACGCTAGTTGAATTGGAATAGCACCGACCAGCGTCCAACTCGGAGTACGAAAATTAGGATTGACTTCCTCAACTTGTGGTTCTGGCGATGGTACTCGCATTGTAATTTGACCGACTGTCAAAATATTTGAATTAGTTACTTCATCTCTTTTTACATTGCTGGTCAAATCAATAAGGGAGGCTCTTTCTCCACATGTATGAGGATGAGAATAAGAGGGACATCCACGCGCGCTCCTCCTCCGCCGCCCGCCTCGCCACGACACGCCACGCCTCATCACGACGCGCCGCGGGTTGCGGAAATGAGCCGATGTCTAAATTTTTGTCACGCACAACGGGTATACGAAAGGTCACGCGGGAGCTGAAACGTTTTCTGTAGTGGACACTGAATTCGAACGGCGCGCCTCTTCGGCCGCTGCCTGTTCGCTTCGTCTCCCTTCGTTGCTTCACCTCCCGTCGCAGCATGTTCGCGTCCCTCTCCTGTGCCTATAAATGGGAGTGCATCGCAGGTCGGGACAGTAGGCCTCCGGAACCGCATCTTTTGAGTCTTGTACGGGAGAAGGGTGATCAGGTTTTTGGGAAGCGCTCCGCGCGACTACTGGCTTCATCATGGACTCCGACATCGACAACCTCATCAACAACATGGCTAGAAAGGATGTCGACCCCAAGTCCAGTGCTGCTGCTGCTGTCCCGTACGTGTTCTTGCTCTTTCTGTTAGATGTCTTACCACAGTTCTTTGCTCTAGTTTCTGCCCTACATATGTTAGGTTCTACTTCATATTTTCAACTTCATCTAGTGTCTGTTCTAGATGTGTTTAGTTCAAGTTCATATATGCAGATGCTATTTACCTTCTCTCTGTTAGATTGCATGACTTGCTTTATCTCTGCTATATTAGTCATGCTTTATCTAGTATTTCTGTTAGCAAAGTTCTTTGGTAAATTTCTCATATTTCCAACAGTCATGCTACCACCCCATTGTAAGATTGAAGCGTTCCTACTCTCCGGAAGGAGAGCCGCGCGGGTATTTATTGATCTGGGCGTAATATGCCGTGAGGTACAAGAAGCAGTCGATCGCTAGGATACAACTGTCGTACAGGAGACCAGGAAGAATACGAAGAGAAAGAGGAAGTAGAGATAGATACATATGAGATTACAATAGCAGGTTTAAACTATTTCTAACACCCTCCCTTAGTCTCAACTATCATACATTAAGATTTCTCTTGAATTCTTCAAATGGTCTGCTTGGAAGAGCTTTAGTGAACCCATCTGCTACCTGATCTTTGGAAGGAATAAACCGTATGTCCAACTTCTTCTCTCCAACTCTTTCTCGCACAAAGTGAAAGTCTATTTCAATATGTTTGGTTCTGCCATGAAAGACTGGGTTTGCAGAGAGATAGGTTGCTCCCAAATTATCACACCATAAACATGACACACGATGTTGCTTGATTCCCAGTTCACTAAGCAATGACTCCAACCAAATGATCTCAGCAGTAGCATTTGCCAATGACTTATATTCAGCCTCAGTACTCGACCTTGACACTGTAGCTTGTTTTCTAGCACTCCAAGAAATAAGATTAGAGGCAAAGAATACTGCAAATCCTCCAGTTGACTTTCTGTCATCACTACATCCTGCCCAGTCAGCATCATAGAAAGCACTAACAAGGGTGGAACTAGAACGTCTGAACTAAAGGCCCAAGCTCACAGTGTGTTTTATATATCGTATAATTCTTTTAACAGCTGTCCAATGTATAGTGGTAGGTGCATGAAGATACTGACAAACCTTGTCGACATCAAAGGATATATTTGGTCTTGTCAATGTTAAGTACTGCAAGGCTCCCACGTCACTTCTATACTTTGTGCTTTCTTCTTCCTTAAGTGACTCTCCATCAAAGGCTGAAAGTTTTTCCGAAGAAGACAATGGTGTGGGAGAAGGCTTACAGTCCTTCATCCCCATACGTACCAATAGTTCAGTAGCATATTTCTCTTGATTAAGTACTATGCCATCTTGAATCCTTTTTACTTCAATGCCTAGGAAGAAGTGTAGATCACCAAGATCTTTCAAAGCAAATTCTGAACTCAAATCATGCAAGAGAGCATTAGTAGCACTTTGTGAAGAGCTTGCAACTATAATATCATCAACATATATCAGCACAAAAATAATTGTGTTTGCCTTATTATAAATAAAGAGCGATGTGTCAGCTTTAGATGCAGTAAAACCAAGGCGCCTTAATTGAGAGCTTAACCTTGGGTACGATGCTCTTGGTGCTTGTTTCAAACCATAATGTGCCTTATCAAGTTTACACACATAATGAGGTGCCTTCTTTCCTGCATACCTAGGTGGTTGTCTCATGTAAACCTCCTCTTCCAGAACACCGTGTAAAAACGCATTCTGAACATCTAGTGGTCTCAAGCTCCATCCCCTAGACACAGCTATAGATAGTACAAGCCTAATGGTTGTAGCTTTAACAACAGGACTGGAAGTATATTCCTAATCTAAACCATAACGTTGTTTGAAGCCTTTTGCAACTAACCGTGCTTTGTACCTATCAATTGAGCCATCTGACTTCTTTTTGATTCTGTAGACCCACTTACAGTCAATAATATTTTTACCTCTTGGCTCCGGTACAAGATGTCATGTCTTGTTTCTCATCAGTGCCATGTATTCTTCATCCAATGCATTTTTCCACTTTAAATCTTTCAGTGCATCCTCTAATTTTGTTGGTTCTCCTGCAACACACAACATGCCATATCGTATAGTGCCATCAGTTCTAATCTTTGGGTTTTTTATACCTTTTTGTAGTCGAGTCATAACACGTGAAACTGGTTGCTGTACAGGAGGTGGTGTAGATGAATCAGCCGCAAAGGATCCTGAAGAGAATCTGGAGCTGCTTTGCGCAACAGATCATGTGGTCTGCTGTGTGGCGGTAGGAGAGGCTGCACCCGCTCCAATATCCGCAGAAGATCCCGTGAAGGGCCCCCGCAAATGGGCATGCAGCTCAGATCCCGCACCAGACGCGCCTGGCGACGCACTTTCTGGCGGCTCGGTCACGGTCACAGGCCCGCATGTGGGACACGGGGTGGCATGCGGTGATGTGGCGGCTGATGGATGGCATGGAACGCCTCTGCCAGGCATGCGATCGTGGGAAGATCTGATGCGCACGCGATCCAAGAAATCCTGGAGCACAGGAGTTCCAGGTGACGCCAGATCTTCCTCGTCTTCTGCGCCGGCTGCGTCTTCATCCGCCACATGAAATATAGCACCATTTTCTTCAAAAATTTGATCATTTTCCACACCGTTTGTTGCACTGTTTGCTGCATGACCCTGCACATGATAAGTACTAGTAGGATCATCAGTTGGGTTAGTACAATCATCGCCCCCTTGATCAAGGTTTTGGAGACTGGACGGAAGGAGGAGAATTTCTTTCCTAAGAAGTGCTCCGGCGTTGGGATGAAGAGACTCAAAAGGATATATGGATTCATCAAACACAACATCTCGAGAAATATACACCCTGCCGGTGGAAACATCTAAGCATTTAACACCTTTATGAATGGAACTATATCCAAGGAATACACACTTCTTGGAACGAAACGCAAGTTTTCGTGTATTGTATGGACGAAGGTTGGGCCAGCAAGCACAACCAAACACACGGAGAGATTTATAATCAGGAGTAGTACCAAAAAGACGTGTGATGGGAGTTTCGAATTTGATGACTTTGCTAGGAAGCAAATTTATGAGATATGTGGCAGTCAAAAAAGGTTCATCCCAAAACTTCAATGCCATGGATGCATTGCTAGCAGGGCTAACCCTACCTCAACAACATGACGATGTTTTCTCTCGGTAGAACCATTCTGTTGATGTGCATGGGGACATGAAACATGATGAGAGATACCAAGTTGCTGAAAAAAGAGATTAAGCTTCTTATATTCACCTCCCCAGTCGATTTGCATGGCAATGATCTTAGTGTTTAGTTTTCGTTCAACAAGATTCTGAAAATTCTTGAAAACTTGAAACACTTCAAATCGTTTCTTAAGAAGATAGATCCCAGTAAATTTTCTATAATTATCAATGAAGCTTACATAATAGGAATGTCTAGCAACAGAGGTAGGAGCTGGCCCCCAAACATCTGAAAATACAAGTTGTAAGGATGCAGTGGAACTGCTGACAGAAATAGGGTATGGCAACTAATGACTTTTAGCTTGTTGACATGGATCACAAACTGACTCAACGCTAGACTCATGAGAGTGGGGAATTTTATTCTTACTAAGAACGAGCTTAACAATAACTGATGAAGGATGACCTAATCTACTGTGCCACTTTGATGAAGGAGGCTTGATAGCAACTAAAGCATGTTTATTTGATGATGATGACGACGATATGATTGGGTAGAGACCTCCCACGCACTTGCCTCTAAGAAGAACCCTCCTCGTGTCCAAGTCCTTAACCAAAAAGAAGTAAGGATAGAATTCAATGAGAACACGATTATCAAGGGTAAATCTATGAACAGAAAGAAGATTTTTTGATGTTTCGGGCACATATAGAATTCTGTTTAGATTGAAAGTTTTTAAGGGGGTTTTGACAATTGAACTACCAACATGAGTAATGTCCATACCAGAACCACTTGCAGTGTGCACTTGGTCATGTCCACGGTACTTGTTACTGATGGTCAGCTTATCGAGCTCCCACGTGATGTGGTTGGTAGCACCAGTATCCGCATACCAATTTGTGTCGATGTCGTAGGAGTCGGTGACAACGTTTGCCTCCTTCTCCTCGTACTCCTCGTCCTCCTCATAATGATTCCAGCATGCACGAGCGCCTCCTCGATGATGCTTGAGACAGATCTGGCACTCGGAATAATCCCGGTGCTGTTGACGTTGCTGATTCTGTTGTTGGGGACGACCACCTCGAGCGCCCCTGTTGCTACTACTTGGAGCAGAGGGAGAGCGCCTCCCTCGACCGCGCCCCCTGGTCCCACGTGCGCGCGCCCTGGACCTGTACTGGTCGCGGCCTCTGTACGCCAGGTTCGCTGAAGTGTTGAAGCCTCCTTCTTCTCCAACGCCCAGCATCTCCATGCGCTGGTCGAAGGCGGCGATCTGAGCAAAGAGCTCGTCAGCGTTGATGGAGGTCTTGACAACACCAATGGCCGCCACCACCGGATCATAGTCGCGATTCAATCTGGCGAGCACGTAGTCCACCATCTCGGGATCGGAGACCGGGCATCCTGCCGCCGCGAGTTCATCCCCGAGACTCTTCATCTTGGAGATGTACGCCGTGCTAGACATGCTGCCCTTCTTTGTCGTGGTGATGGCGATCCTCAAGTTGGTGATGCGGGGATTGGGACTGCGATGCAAACAGGGTGGTGATGCCGGTCCACAAATCATAGGTATTTTCCTTACCAACGAACTGCGCGAGGACTCCTTTGGAGAGGGAGTTCATCAGGTAGTTGAGTACCTGTTGGTCCTTTGATAGCCATGGCGCATAAAGTGGATTGGGTACCACTTCCATGGTCTTGTCCGACTTCCGCTGCTCCACCGTGGTCGGGGGCGCCGCGTCGGTTCCATCCAGAAGCCCCGTGACCTGCGCTCCTCGCTGGCCGGGCATGACCTGGGCCTTCCACAAGAGGTAGTTCCCCTTGCAAAGCTTTTCGGCTGGTGGAGGTCCGAGGTTGAGGACGACCGGTGCCGAGCTGGAAGACATGGCGATGGGGATTGGCTTCTGGTAGCTAGACGGGAAGAGAATAGGCTCTGTATACCATGTAAGATTGAAGCGTTCCTACTCTCCGGGAGGAGAGCCGCGTGGGTATTTATTGATCTGGGCATACTATGCCGTGAGGTACAAGAAGTAGTCGATCGCTAGGATACAACTGTCGTACAGGAGACTAGGAAGAATACGAAGAGAAAGAGGAAGTAGAGATAGATACAGATGAGATTACAATAGCAGGTTTAAACTATTTCTAACACCCATCAGTGCTAGCTACCCTTGACCACAAATAGTGCTTGAATTCGTAAGTCAGGAGAAACCAAGAAGTCCATCTTCTATTTTCGTGATGATAGTCTGCTCTCATTCTAGACGCCGGTCTGGGACGAGTACACGCAGGCGGACGTGATGAAATTTAACTGGTTACTGAATACGAACGCAATGAGGAAAGGGCGAAGCTGGCAATAGCCATAGTTGATCCCACGGAGAATCGTGCCATTAGTTACACTGCCCGGTCAGCCTCATAGGCAGGGGGGAATGGCAGGTGGCGCTTGTCTCCGGTCACGAGAAGGAGTATCGCATGGCTGCACACGCTGTCGTGGAGGCGAGTACTTCACGAGCTCGGGCGCCCACCAAACCGTGCTACACTCGTCTACTCCAACAACGTCTCCACCGTGCATCTGTGTGTATGTAGGACATGCCGTTGTGATGTGACTGTTGTCAGACACACGCTGTACTTGTATTTATACCGTGCTCTGCATATGTATTTCTGAAGCTGAAATGCCGGCACCTTAGTCTTAGACATGAACCCGAACGCTGAACGTCCGGCTAAAAGCCGGAGTTCATATATAAACAAAAGGGCTGTGGTACAGCGCGACGGCCCGAGCAAGTTGCATTGCTTCGGTCACGATTTCCACGTTCTGGACAATTTGCCAAAGAAAAGCATGTATACTCATCTGAAGTTAGAATTCAAATTTGCAGGATATTTCCATGCCATCACACTAGCAGAGTTCAACTTTGTGCATTACACAACATTGCGATGGTACCCCAAAAAAGGAAAGAACAAACTGTGACAATTTTTAGCGGGGAGTCATAGAGCTCACAAAGCCATAGGAATCTCTAAAGAAAAACCTAACATATTGGTTCAGCACGAATGTGCTACAGAGCATTATTAAAGCCACAAATGGACAACCAGAGGCCAATCAAACCCGAACAGGCTCTTGTCATCAACAATATTTCACAGGATGATCTACATATTTTACCAACCACCGTTGCAGTTGGTCAACATCATGCGATTAATTCCTCACGTTCTGCAAGCGAGCGACACATTTCTCAAGGTGTAGTACTTCATTTACAGCTACATTTGCCGCCCGACCGAAACCTGCACAGCAGCAATCTCATCAGCGGAACCGACTTTGGCTACTCACAATCACAAGGGGCAAATATATAGAGAAAACGATATCTGTTCAAACTGCACTAGCAAAACAGTTTCCACCAGTTAAGCTTGTTCTCTCGTCTCTTTGCACATCTCAACAGAGAGAGAACAAGTAGTAGACTGTACTAGCAAGATTTCTAGTAATACCGAAATACTTTTGGCTCAAGGTGATGATTAGTGACAATGAGAGCATGAGTTCATATCTGAAGATTGAACTGAAACCTTCCAGTCATTGTGTTCTCTAAAATGCAAAGACTCCAGCTCATGACTGAAGACTGATGCAACTATACGACAAAAGGATATCAAAGAAATGATATAAAGTTGTTGATATGATAAACTGCATTGTGGTAGCATGTCAGCATAATGAACTATAAACTGTGCAGATCGAGGAGTGTTTCCCAGCTCCAAGAGAAAAAGCGAACAAGGTTAAAGTAGGCGATAATGCACATTATTCAAGGTTCCAGCTGTATTGTGCATAGCACTGGATTTTTTTTACCACTAAAGAGAATATTTATCCAGTGCTTGCAAACGAAACAATAGATAATAGTAACAAAGGATGTCGTATCACCTCTTCAACCAACAAAGCGTACGAGAAGATGTAACAGCACAATCATCTCAACTGTTGTTCAGCAGTTCAACTTGATCATTTGCACCACCAATGGTAATTACTACGAGAAGAATATAAGTCAATAACTATTGAAAAACATGGACAAGAAAATAACTGATAAGAGGTGGTGAAACATAAATGAAACACTTATTATATATCTCACCTTGCAGAAAATACTAGCTTTTGCTACAAGTAGTCAAAGAACAATTAAGAAATGACATGTACTGCAAGAAATCAAGAATTAAATATTCATCAAGACATCTAATCTACCTCAAATTAAACAAAGGATAACGGTATTCAGTGATTTACTTAACCAAGAAGCATTTTAGAATTTGTTTTGGTGTGGGCCCATTCATAATTTATATCTATGTTTTGTATGCACATGAAAGCGAAAGAATACCAGAATGAACACATATTTTCTGCAGTTCAGAACAAAGAATGCAGACCAGAGAAATAAGAAAGTAAGTAACCACCCTAAATTCCAACATAGCTTGAAGCTCGAGCAATTGACAAGGCAATATCCAGAGTCCAGACATTACAGTCCAGTTGCTTAAACTGAAAGAGAAAAGAGTTCAGCATTGACTCGCTAATTGGTTATTGTTCTATTATGCAACACGAACAAAATGTAGACTATTGGTCACTTTGGTTCCTTAATTTATCAACTCTCATGATTCAGTGAGATTATATTATCCAATATACCACAACAGAACAAGATGGAAGAACAATTATAAACCGGTGCCAGGATACAACTATATTGTTCCTCAAGTGTATGCTTACTGGTAAGCAAATTACTTTTTAATGGTGCCACTTGACTAAATATACAAGCCCAAACTCTAGCAATAAACACAATGATCATTGTTTAGATTTAGATGTGTAGCCCAACTTTGTAAAGATGCGATAAACGTCTTGCCTCGGTACAAGGGGACGTGGTTCATGTTTATAGGCAGGGGCGCAGATCCCTGTAGCGCATACAGGAGATAGAATACATCTTGGTGAAGAAGAAAGAGAGAGATAGAGTTAGCCGCAGTTAAGCTAGTTATCTAGGCCAACAAACTACCAGAATATCTCCAAGAGATCTACCACGTTACAACGTTGCACTATATGCGCTGAACCTGAACCTTATATGTTTAACACCCTCCCATAATCACAACTTTGTTAAGTTGAGATTACGTTTGAATTCTTCAAAACTCCTTGTAGGCAATGCCTTGGTGAAGCCATCTGCAACTTGATCTGTAGAATGCACAAACCGGATCTCAAGCTTCCTGCTAGCAACCCTTTCTCGAACGAAGTGGAAGTCAATCTCAATATGTTTTGTTCTTGCATGAAACACAGGATTTGCAGACAAATAGGTGGCACCAAGATTGTCACACCAAAGACATGGAGCTTGAGTATATTTTATTCCAAGTTCTCTGAGCATGGATTGAACCCAGATAATTTTTGTTGTTGCATTAGCCAAAGCCTTGTATTCTGCTTCTGTACTTGATCTTGAGACTGTAGCCTGTTTCTTTGCACACCAAGATATTAGGTTAGGTCCAAAGAATACTGCAAAACCACCAGTAGAGCGCCTATCATCAATATCTCCTGCCCAGTCAGAATCAGAGAATGCACTGACAAGAGTTGAAGTAGACTTAGAGAAAGTAAGACCAACATTAACAGTGTCTTTGACATATCTTACTATCCGTTTTGCAGCAGTCCAATGAACTGTAGTGGGAGGATGAAGAAACTGACAAACTTTGTTCACAGCAAAAGAAATATCTGGTCTTGTAAGTGTCAAGTACTGGAGTGCACCAACTAAGCTTCTGTACTTGGTGCTATCTTCCTGATTCAGGAGTTCTCCCTCTGTAAGAGAAATCTTTTCAGAACTTGACATTGGTGTTGGTGATGACTTGCATCCCTGTAGCCCAGCTCTTCTTACAAGATCAGTAGCATATTTTTCCTGAGATAGGTGAAGTTCACTTCCTTGTTTCCTTACCTCAATACCTAGGAAAAAATGCAAGTCTCCTAGATCCTTCAGTGCAAATTCAGCACTAAGATCTTTCAACAGTCCTGTCACTGCTTCATCTGATGAGCTTGTAACAATAATATCGTCAACATAGATGAGCACAAAGATAGATGTGTTGCACTTATTGTAAATGAACGGTGATGTGTCAGACTTGGAAGGAACAAAACCAAGTGCTTGTAATTTTTTACTGAGACGGGAGTACCATGCCCTAGGAGCTTGTTTAAGGCCATACAAAGCTTTATCCAACTTGCAAACATGGAAAGGTGTGTTTTTGTTCTCAAACCCAGGAGATTGCTTCATATACACTTCCTCTTCCAGAACACCATGAAGGAACGCGTTCTGAACATCTAGCTGTCTGAGACTCCATCCCCTGGAAACAACAATAGACAAAACAAGACGAATGGTGGCAGCTTTTACAATGGGACTAAAGGTGTCCTCATAGTCTATGCCATACCGTTCCTTAAATCGTTTGGCAACAAGTCTAGCCTTATACCGATCAATAGTTCCATCAGAATTCCTTTTTATTCTGAATACCCACTTGCAATCAATGAGATTTTTACCTTGCCGTGGAGGAACTAGGTGCCATGTCTTATTTTTCTGGAGTGCTCTGTACTCTTCTTCCATAGCTTGCTTCCACTTTGTGTCACCTAATGCCTCATCAAGCGTTTGTGGTTCACCTGTAGAGCAGGCTAAGCCAAACTTAAGTACCTTTTTATAATTGATAGGTTGCAATACCCCTTTTTGTAGAAGTGTGTGTGGCATGGATGGTGAAGTAGCAGCAGTTTGCTGCACAGAAGATCCGGGGTCTGCAGCAGAAAAATCCATAGCAGCATCCCCCGATTATCCCGAGGCAGATACTCTGCGGTCCGACGAGGAGGCAGGATTTTCTGTGGCTTCAGCGTGTGATGACGGGGCGCCATCTGCCACAGAAGATCCGCCCGCAGCAGGAGATTCGCCCCCCACTAGGAGCGTCACCGGGATCCATGCGAGATCCAGCGCCTGTCGGGTGGATCAGGTGGTCCACCGCACGGGACCCCGAGCCGGTCGGCTGACGCGGGCACCGCGCGTAGCACGTGGGCGGATCGGGGAAGCGGCTCGTCAGCTGCCGCTTGGGGCCCGGAGATTGGCACGGGCCATCAGCGCCCGCTGATTGGTCGGAGGCGTGGCGCGCTGCCGAGTCAGGGCGGGCAACCCGAGCGCTGTCGGGCGTGTCGTTGTCAGGCGTAGGTGCAGAGGACGTCAATCCCGAAGGAGATTGCCTGTAGGACTGGTGCGGCCCGGATCCCGAGGAAGATATGTTCCCCAAGGGCCTGCACATGAAATATGGCTCGTTTGGAGCTGTTTCTTCACCATTTTCTTCACCATGACCACCATTGGCTTCACTATTTTGTCCTGCATCATCACATAGCTTAAGCAAACTGTTATGAGGATTAGTTGGCATGTGATCATTACAGTTATCTTCCCTAGAGGCACCTACTAGATGTGATGGCAAAAGGAGAATTTCTTGGCGAAGAAGAGCACCGGCGTTTGGGTGTAGATGAGCAAAGGGAAATTTTGTCTCGTCAAACACGACATCTCTAGAGATATAGACTCGTCCAGTGGAGACATCAATGCACTTAAATCCTTTATATTGAGGGCTATATCCCAAGAAGACACACTGTTTCGAGCGAAACATAAGTTTACGATTGTTGCAGGGTCTAAGGTTTGGCCAACATGCACACCCAAAGACACGAAGTGATGTATAATCGGGTTTGATGTGAAGGAGCCTTTCTACCGGAGTTTCATGATTAATGACATGACTAGGAAGCATGTTGATGATGTGAACAGCGGCAAGAAAAGCCTCGTCCCAAAATTTGAGGGGCATGGATGCGCCGGCCAAGAGAGCTAGACCAACCTCAACAATGTGCCTATGTTTTCTTTCGGCAGATCCATTCTGCTGATGAGCATGAGGACAAGAAACTTGGTGAGAGATGCCAAGAGTTTGGAAAAACGAGTTTAATTTTTCGTATTCCCCTCCCCATCGGATAGAACGACAATGATTTTGCTATTAAACTTTCGTTCAACGTGAGCTTGGAAGTTTTGAAACACTTGAAAAACCTTGGATCTTTTTTTAAGTAAATAGATCCAAGAATACTTACTTTAGTCATCAATGAAGCTAACATAGTAAGTATGCCTACCAACAGAACTTGGAGCAGGACCCCAAACATCAGAAAAGATAAGTTGCAACGGTTTGGTAGAAATACTCGTGGAAATTGGATAAGGTAATTGATGGCTTTTAGCCTTTTGACAAGAATCACAAATTGTTTCAACATCACGCTCTCCAACATATGGGAGCTTATTCTTCCTAAGCAATCGTTCAACTAAAGAAAATGATGCATGCCCTAGTCTATCATGCCACCTTGTCGAGGAGATTTTGGTGACACCATAAGCTTGCTTATTTATTCTTCTAAACTCCGGAATCAATGGGTAAAGCCTGCGAACACATCTACCTCGGTAGAGCACCTTCCTCGTTGCCTGATCCTTGATCAAAAAGAAAAAGGGGTGAAACTCGAGAAAGATATGATTGTCAATGGAAATGCGATGAACGGAGAGTAGATTTTTAGATGCACTAGGGACATGAAGAATTTTTCTTAGATGAATCTTTCGGTGAGGGGTTTGGAAAACTGAATGACCAACATGTTTAATCCTCATACCTGATCCACTTGCTGTATGTATCTGGTCTTGGCCGCCGTACTTCTCCTGCATAGTCACCTTTTCAAGTTCACAAGTGATGTGATTTGTAGCGCCACTATCAACATACAAGTTTGTATCAACCCCGTATGAGGCTTCTGCAGCACCAGCGACCTTCTCATCTTGCGAGGATTCTCCTTCATCCTCCTCAAACCGGTACCAGCAATCCCTTGCTGAGTGACCGGTCTTGCCGCATATTTGACACTTGACAGCGTCGGGGCGGCTCCTGGAGTTGTTGTGACGACCCTTGTTGTTGGTGTAGGAGGGCCGCCCACGAGAGGCGTTGTTGTTGGAGTTGCCGCTGCCGCCGCCGCTGTTCTTTCCCTTGTTGCACGGAGGGCCACGGTAGCCGCGTGAGCCACCACGACCACCACGAACGGCGGCGTTAGCGGAGCTCTTGAACCCGGCATTGTTGCCAGCACCATGAAACATAGCAATGCACTGGTGGAAGTTGCTTACTTGAGCGAACAGATCATCGATCGTGACCGGTTCTTTGCGGGCGTCGAGTGACGACACCAGCGGCTGGTACTCCATATCCAGCCCTGCCAGGATGTAGGAGATGACTTCATCGTCATCCAGCGGCTTGCCAGCGGCCGCCAGTTCGTCGGCGAGGGAGCGGATATGGGCGAAGTAGGCGCCCACCGTTTGCGTGCCCTTCTGCACGTTGGAGAGGGCGATCCTGATGTTGTTGATGCGAGATCGGGACCGGGACGAGAACATGCTCGCCACAGCAGTCCAGAGCTCATGGGCCTTGCGGATCGAAGTCACCTAGATAAGAACTTCTCGAGAGAGATTGATCAACAGATGGCCAAGTACCTACTAATCTTCCATTACCCAGACTTGGTGTAGAGGGTTCGGGACGGCTTCCTCCTTGCCATCTTTATCCTTGGTGACGAGGAACTTCTCCGGTTCCTTGATGGATCCGTCGACGTAGCCAAACAGGCTAGCGTCGATGAGCTGGGGCGTGATCTGAGCACGCCAGAGGACATAGTTCGTCCTGGTGAGCTTATCTGTTACCTGACCATGGATGGTGGATACAGGAGCGACGGCGGAAGACGACATGGTTGGAGCTAGGGTTTAATGGATGCTAGATGTTGTGGAAGAAGGAGGCTCTGGTTACCATGTAAAGATGCGATAAACGTCTTGCCTCGGTACGAGGTGACATGGTTCGTGTTTATAGGCAGGGGCGCAGATCCCTGTAGCGCATACAGGAGATAGAATACATCTTGGAGAAGAAGAAAGAGAGAGATAGAGTTAGCCGCGGTTAAGCTAGTTATCTAGGCCAACAAACTACTAGAATATCTCCAAGAGATCTGCCACGTTACAACGTTGCACTATATGCGCTGAACCTGAACCTTATATGTTTAACAAACTTAACATCAAATAATTGATTATGAATTATGCTATAAGCAAATTGCAGGATGTGAGTCTGGAACTCTGGATGAAGAGCAAATATGTGAAACACATGCAAGTAACAATGCCAGGACTTCCTCCTATACATCTTCTAGTTGTGAAAGGGTTATTTTTCGCTCTCGCGTAGTTGCGTGAATGACTAGTTAGTAACTTGGTGCACATCCAACTAGAACGAGCCGCAGCAGGAGGAGAATCCAGAGTATTAATTGCTCATCATTTAGTTAGCAGTTCTTTCAAAAGAAGCTCCATGAAAACTTGTCATTTGTAAATGAACTACGGCTGACTCATATATTGTAAAGCATGTTCAAGGCGCATATAGTTGAAAGATTAAAGTGAACTCTGCAACACTGTAAATATTGGCGGTACCTGGAGCGTAGAAACTTGTGTAAGGAAAAACATATTGTCTGCCGATCCGTTACTTAGACACCTCCTCGATCTTCATGGACTTGAGATGGATCATATAGATCCTAGGATACACGTCGATGAAGATCACATCCGCATCTACCGCACAACCAACTGCATGCGCTCCAATAGCTCCAACCATACACGCTGACACTGCCTCAGGCGCAAGAATTTTTTCGAGTTCAATGACCCTTAGATGTGTCCATGTCACCACCCCGTCAATGCTCGCCACCTCTGACCACAGATTAAAATTGAAATTGAATCGTTCCACTCCAGCTAAACCGAGGCATCCATCCTTTGTCGGCATGATGATAGTCTGATCGTAGGTATATGGCACCTCCTCAACTAAATCCAAGCTATGCTTATCCAAAACGAACTCAATGATGCTATTGTTATCCAACAGGAAGTAGATTGTGTTTCCAATCAGAGCTGTCGGCTTTGGCAGAACTAATGCATCTGGTATAACAATCAAAGTGATCTCACCCCAGGCACCGGTCTCGGACGAGAAGACGCATGCGGAGGTGATGAAATCTCTGTCGTCACTGAACACGAACGCCACGAGAAATGGGCACAAATGGCAGTCGCGGTGGTCGGTGTGGCCAGCCGCACACAGAACCACGCCATTGTACCCAGAACAGTCATGCGCGGGGAGCGGCAGGTACTGCTTGTCGCCGGTCACGAGGTCCCAAACAAGCAGCGTCCCAGTGCGGCAGCTCTCAACGAGGGCGCGGCCGTGGCGGCAGTCGAGGGCCCACCAGTCATCTGGGGACATTGTGGCGGTGGAGAGCGCGAAGTTGCCGAAGGTGGGGACGAGGGCCCTTTCTGGTTGAAGAAGCCGAGCACGGGAGGCGTGCCGCCATGCAAATTGCGGAAGCGGTGGAGGAAGCGGGCGTCGTGGACGAGGCCGCGCCAGTGCTTGCAGACGAAAGAGGCGCGGAAGAGGTGGATCGGCTCCGGCGGGAGGCGCAGGAATATCTCCCGGAGGAGATCGTCCCGGGGGAAGCGGCGCGGCGGCGGCCGCCGGCGAGCTTGTCCGTGCCTCCATGGGGTTCGGGGGAAAGTGGGTGTGTGTCGGCTTTGGGCTTTGAGAGAACGAACAAAATAACTGGGCCCTGGTTTAAGTTAGGGCGAGTACTATGTGACTTCCAACTCCGGCTCGCCGGGGCGGAAGGAATCTGCGGCCAGGGGCAGCGGAAGAAGTGCGCGTGGGCGCTGAGGTTGGAGGTAGGGACCTACGCGGGATAGGAGCTAGCCGGCGGCAGGATCTGGAGGAGGAAGGCGAGGAGCGTGGCCACCACCGTGCCTGGATGTGGTTGAGAGAGAAAGAGAGAAGGGGATCTGGAGGAAGAAGGTAGAGGAAGAAACAAGATAAGGTGGGGGCAGGGAGGTGCGCAAGATGTATGATGCGCCTCGATCACGTGGCTCGCGCGTGACCGGGTGAAGATCAGCCGGTCGGCCAGGCACAAGCGTTTCCCTTAATAAGTTAGACCCCCTTCCACCCTTCGTCAAAAAGAAAACCTAAAAAACACTTCCAAAGCACCATCACATTGAGAACACATTGACTAATCTCAAAGCATCCTCCCATTGGTCAATGATTTAATATGAAATTGACTCTAAAGTTGGTGGCAGATTTGAGTGGTGTCATCCTTTACTCAGCAACCTTCATTAATCCTCTCTCAACATAGGTAGGAAGATTAACAAAATATGAATTATGTAACACAATATGTATAATAAAAAACTGTTTTTAAATACAAATCTACTAATATGACATATAGCTTGCAAAATGTCAAAAACCTTGAGGCTAACAACTGGTTAATCATACTGTCCTAGGACCTCAGGCTCAAACACATTGCATAAATACTACACACTATACAAACCCATATACCTTCGAGACACTCATGGCTAAGTGCAAGAAAAAACTCAACTCATATATCATAATTAAGGTCAGCATAAGAAAACGCCAATTACATATACAACATTCAATGTGGACCGTCTGATATTTCAGGCTCCTCTTTAACCTTGCGATTGTTGGAGAGAATGTTTTGATCTTCCACTTCACAGAAATAGCCTCACCGCTTGCATTTTTACTCCAACGCTAGTGCACATTCTTACTGTAATTGGAATGCATTAAGAAACTACCATGTCACCAGAGTGGAGGAAAGGTTCTCAAGGAAAATAGTAACTTCAAGTAAATACTACAATAACTTATAAATACTAAATGTAAAAGTTTACAGATGTAATCGTTTCAATCATTTATGGACACTACATATTCGTATAAAAATCTCCCTAAAAGCAAACAGAATACTTTCTAAAATCTTAGCCATTAAAACTTGAGTTCTACATATATAGGTTGCAATGGTGCTGTGTGTAATGAAAACAAAATGGAAGAATTAACATGTGACTAGACCAAGCAAAGAGGAAAGGTTCTCGGGACAAACTTTAACTTCAAAATAAATATTAAAAACTTCATAAAAAATTGCAAATGTATTTTGTTGAATCATTTATATGGGTATTCATAGATTTGTTTCTCCAAAAAAACTAAATACTTCCCTAAATTTTCAAACATTAAAACTTGACTTCTACATAGGTCGTGATGGTGCTCTTCTTAATAAAAAAATGCAAGAATTACCATGTCACTAGAGATAGCAGAGTGGATTGGTTCCCGGGACAAATTTAAACTAAAAATAAAATTTAAAAACTTCCAAAAATGTAAAAATTACACATGTATTTTCTTGAATCATTTATATGGGTATTCATAGGTTTTCTCCATCGATAAAAAAACTCAATACTTCCCTAAATTTTCAAACATTAAAACTTTAGATACATGGTCGCAATAATGATCTTTTTTTTGTATAAAAAAATGCAAGCCCATGCATGCTACCTAAACATTTTACATGTCTATTTTTTCCTGATTATTTTTCACATTTAGAAAACTTCTTTTTCACTGCTCAAGCTCATTTACGACTATGCGGATTGGCGCACAGGATTGGCGGGAAAGATATCCTCACTTAACCCATTGATGTTTCTCTAGTGACATAGCTATCCAATAGTAGATGGAAATGCTTTTCCAAAACGAAATTGCCAGTCAGTGGTAGGTCCGGTTCAGCCACTGAACTACTGTAACAATGCCAGCCAGCACCTTGAAGATGACCCATACTCTAAATCCGACTGAAACGTATAAAAGACAATCAAAGGAGCTGGAGAAGTTGCGTCACCATTTAGCCTGGAATGGAAGATATATCAAGTTCCATAATGTCATGGCATCACATCAACGCATTAGGAATTCCAGAGTCGAACCTTACGATCGTCGTCCTCCCTGGACCAGCCCCGCCGCCGTACGTGGCTGCGTGAACAGCAACTTCAGCGATGTCACAAACCACGCAGACATGGACCGCAGGTGCCGTCTCTCACTATGCACATGAATCATATATACTCATTTTGCTCTCAAGTATTTTGCAAGTAATGTGGCAGCTGAACATTGAGTTCCCCCTATGCAGTATCAGAAATGGAAGAAGCAGCAGTGTGTATTCTGTCTAGGCCCTAAACGTGGCTCCCGCGTGCTCTGGCTCTGGCGTTGGTGACCCCCACCCCCCACCCCCCGCGCGCGCTGGTTGTCGCCCCCGCTGCCTCCCCTAGCTCCGGGGACGCCCCGGTGACCGTGCCCCCTCCCGCTCCGCCGGCGCCATGCGCTGCGCTCGGGCCGCTGCCCCCTTCGCCGGCCCCGCCCCCGCCCCTGCCCCTCGCGTCCGCTGGGCGAACCTCGCTGACGAGGAGCCGCTGCCCTCTCCTGCCGGCTGCCCCTCTCCCCATCCCGCCGCTCCCCCTCGCTCTGCTCAGCCCCCCGCATGCGGGGTTCTGCTGCCGGCTCGCGACTGCTGCGGGTGCCGACGCCGCCCTCGAGCTCGTCTCGGGCAAGTGGGATGCAAGGTGCGGCCTTGCGGGAGGGAGGGGCGCGCCGCCGACGGTTGCGGTCCTAGGAGGGTGTTGGCCGCTCCGACCAGGGCTACGCCCGCTCGTCGTGGCGCCGGCCGGTGGCTAGCGGGTGTCCGGTAATGTCCCCGGCTCCGCTGGCGGCTCGCCGTAGCCTGTCCCCAGTGGCACGGTTTGTTCGCGTCTTGCCCTTCCGTCCGTTCATAGCCGCCTTCAGGTCCTCCCCGCTCTGCTTCCGAGCTCCCCTTCCCCTGCGACGACCCTGGCTGGCCATCTCCGGCGGCGGCAGCGGCAAATCGTGCACCTCGGGGGGAAACCCTACAGGTCGCGGCTCCCCACCGCTCGCTGGACCGGGCCTCGCCTGCGAGGGCCTCCTGGGCCGCGGCTCGGCCCAGCTGCTGCGTCCCCCTGTTGGGCCCATGTCGCCCCGGTTGGGCTACCTTCGTGCCCTAGGGCCGGGACACCGGTAGCCTCGATCTGGCTAACGGGTGGCCTCCCGTCCGCGACATTCCCCCTCCCCCCGCCGCCTCAGTCGACCATGTTCGCTCTTCCACTGCAACTCTGTCGGACACCTCGCCGTCCCCTCCCTCCCGACCAACCTCTGCTGACACCCCCTCCTCCCTCGCTGCGACAGGCTATGCCTCGCGAGTGGGATGACAGCGCGTCTCGGTGCTACCTCTTTTAGCACTGCGTTGGTTTTCCCCGAAGAGGAAGGGATCATGCAGCAAAGTAGCGTAACTATTTCCCTCAGTTTTGAGAACCAAGGTATCAATCCAGTAGGAGGCTACGCGCGAGTCCCTCGTACCTGCACAAAACAAATAAATCCTCGCAACCAACGCAAATAGGGGTTGTCAATCCCTATAGGGCCACTTACGAGAGGGAGATCTGATAGATATGATAAGATAATATTTTTTGGTATTTTTATGATAAAAGATGCAAAGTAAAATAAATGCAAGTAAATAGCAAAGGAAATAACTAAGTAGTAGGAGATTAATATGATAAAGATAGACCCAGGGGCCATAGGTTTCACTAGTGGCTTCTCTCAAGAGCATAAGTATTCTACGGTGGGTGAACAAATTACTCTTGAGCAATTGACAGAATTGAGCATAGTTATGAGAATATCTAGGTATGATCATGTATATAGGCATCACGTCCGAGACAAGTAGACCCGACTCCTGCCTGCATCTACTACTATTACTCCACTCATCGACAGCTATCCAGCATGCATCTAGAGTATTAAGTTAAAAACAGAGTAACGCCTTAAGCAAGATGACATGATGTAGAGGGATAACTCATGCAATATGAATAAAACCCCATCTTGTTATCCTCGATGGCAACAATACAATACGTGCCTTGCTGCCCTTACTGTCACCGGGAAAGGACACTGCAAGATTGAACCCAAAGCTAAGCACTTCTCCCATTGCAAAAAAGATCAATCTAGTAGGCCAAACCAAACTGATAATTCGAAGAGACTTGCAAAGATAACCAATCATACATAAAAGAATTCAGAGAAGATTCAAATATTATTCATAGATATACTTGATCATAAACCCACAATTCATCGGTCTCAACAAACACACCGCAAAAAGAAGATTACATCGAATAGATCTCCACAAGCGAGGGGGAGAACATTGTATTGAGATCCAAAAAGAGAGAAGAAGCCATCTAGCTACTAACTATGGACCCGTAGGTCTGAGGTAAACTACTCACACTTCATCGGAGAGGCTATGGTGTTGATGTAGAAGCCCTCCGTGATCGATGCCCCCTCCGGCGGAGCTCCGGAACAGGCCCCAAGATGAGATCTCGTGGATACTGAAAGTTGCGGCGGTGGAATTAGGTTTTTGGCTCCGTATCTGATCGTTTGGGGGTACGTGAGTATATATAGGAGGAAGAAGTACGTCGTTGGAGCAACAGGGGGCCCACGAGGGTGGAGGGCGCGCCTGGTGGGGGTGGGCGCGCCCCCCTACCTCGTGTCCTCCTGTTACATGTCTTGACGTAGGGTCCAAGTCTCCTCAGTTGTATTCAATGAGAAAATCACGTTCCCGAAGGTTTTATTCCGTTTGGACTCCGTTTGATATTCCTTTTCTTCGAAACCCTAAAACAGGCAAAAAAACAGCAATTCTGGGCTGGGCCTCCGGTTAATAAGTTAGTCCCAAAATAATATATAAGTGGATAATAAAGCCCAATAATGTACAAAACAGTAGATAATATAGCATGGAGCAATCAAAAATTATAGATACGTTGGAGACGTATCACTCGGCCCAAGTGCCACGACGAGGGTCGACGTGAGGCATCCCGTCCCTCTCCCGATGCCCTCCGCAGGGAGGAAGAGCTCCGGCGTGAGCTGCGGAAACTCTGCGAGGGCCGTCGTGATGATCGCCGCTCCCTGGCCCACTGCGATGCCCGGGGCCGGTCCTGCTCTCCCCACCCGGCGACATCTGGGGACTGGAGGTCTCGTCGGCGCTCGCCGTCCCCGGCCCCGTGACGTGGCCGTAGCCCCTCCCCGTCTCAGGCAGTGCGCCCCCCGTCTCCCCGTGTCCAAGCTCCTGTGTCCGCCCCTGCTGCACGAAAGTACGTGTCGCCCGATGCCACCGGCCCCTCTTCTCCTGCCTCTGCGGACATCCCGGGCAGCGCCCCTTCCCGCGGCCGCCAAGGCCCCGCCAAGAAGAAGAAGCGCCGCGGCCAGGGCCGTGGCAACCCGGCCACACTCCTCCCGTCGGCCCCGGGCATCTCCTCCACCCCGAGCCCCATCTCCAACCTTTCTCGCCCCCTTGCTTCAATTGTGGGGTGGCGGGCCACTCGCAAGTCAACTACGTCAACCCCTAGTGCTTCTACCTCTGCAAGGACCCCGGGCATCCCGCCCTCCTATGCCCGGATCTACCGATGATGTCGGAGCTCATGATGTACGGCCACGGTTTCGAGGGGATGGGATTCTTCCACCTCGAGGTCCTCGACCTCCCACCTCCCAGCCTCTCCCGTCAGGCGGGCGTCACTGTGGTCGACGGGGTGGCCTCTACGGAGATGACTGAGGCTGAGGTTAACCACTTCTACCGTTGCCAGTGGGACTGGGTGGTCACTCCTACCGCCAGTCACATCTTCACCATGGTCTTCCCCGACACCGTGAGCTACGGCTACGCCACTCGTAGTGGCCGGATCACCCTCACCATCAACCAGCTCGTCGTCGACATCACCGAACCGGTCCTCGATCGACTCCAAGGCTGTGGCTGTCCTGGATTCTCGTGGATGGTCTTCCCGACGTTGCCCTGTCTGAGCTCAACATCCACTAGATGTCCAGGATTCTGGGCAAGGTGGTGGTGGTGGACGAGCTCTCCATCCGCAAGGAGGAGGAGGCTCAGGTCGAGGCCAAGTGCTTAGACTCCTCCAAGCTCCATGTCACCGTTCGCGTGTTCTTCAACGACCAGGGCTTTGACCTCTGGATCGCCCCCGAGCCTCCCAACCACGTCGGCCGTCCCCTCTTCGTCGACGATGGCCTTCCCGGTGACAACCCCGCGGCCGACGGGGACTACCACGGCCGCCACCGCCCCCGCTCCCACCGATCGAAGGACGAGGGGGGATCGGATAACTCGCACTCCCGTTCGCAGTCCCGCTCTCCTTCGCCTCCAGCCACCGGTGGGCATGGGCGCCAGGCCGCTCTAGGCCTGCTCCTCGATGCTCCTTCCGGCCCAGTGGTCGAGTCTTCTGAGGCCAGCGACACCTCTAGTGTGGGCATGGTCGTCTGCCGTGCCTCCTCCCCACGCTCCCCCGCTCCCACTGCTCCTGTCGGGCCGATCCTGGGGACGGTGCCCTCCCCTGCTGCGTCGCTGGCCCCCGGCCCGCCCTTGCTGGTCTCTGCGGGGGAGGCGGCCTCCCCGGCTTCCTTCCCTAGCGCTTCGCTCCCAGCCGCCCCGACGGGCCGTCTCTGCGCCCCTCCACCGGCGGCGAGCCGCTTTGCCGTCGTGACGACCCCGGCTATGGCCGTTCCGCCTACAGCTCCGCCTGTGGCCGTCCTGCCTCCACCGGTAGCGATCCCGCCACCGCCCCCGATGCCTCTGGCGGACCGGGCTATGCTTGTCGACGCCCCTGCTCCACCCTGACGTGCTCGACTCCGACTCCGACTCCAATGCTCCTCGGCTGCGCTAGGCC
>NC_057803.1:626684484-626711852 GCF_018294505.1 Triticum aestivum
CCGACACGGATGGGGAGACCCAGATGACCACCCCCGTGCCGCCCGGCCTCCCCCTTCACGGGCCGCGGCCTACTCCCGCCGCGGCCGGTCTGCTTCCTCTCCGGTGACAGCCTCCCGCCGGAGCGCTCGGTGTCGGTTCAATATCCAGCATATCTCGTAGTAGGGGTCCTAAGCTAGGCGTCTTGGAGTGATGGTAACATGGAACGGGATTTTTACCCAGGTTCGGGCCCTCTTGATGGAGGTAAAACCCTACATCCTACTTTTGATTATATTCATATGGGGTGTAGTACAGAGTACATGTGTCTACCACGAGATTGATCTAATGAATGTCTGATCATCTATTGACTAGCCTGGCCTCGGTTTATATAACACACCAGACGCCTAGAGTTTAGGAGCGTCCTCGTCTTGGGCGCCAAGTCTCGTGGGATCTCCCTTGTATGCGGCATGGATTGTCTGAACTGGCCCAATGGTGAACCGCCATGGGGGTCCTCAGCCCGACCCACTAGTTAGGAGACAATGTGGTAAGTACCCCTAGTCCAGGACACCGTCAGTAGCCCCCTGAACCGGTCTTCAAGTTGGGGACGCTCCTCGATTCTTCCAAATTGTTCTTCATCTTCGGTCGTCGGTCTTGGAAACTGGTTCGACAAATCTTCTCATCTTCGATCTTGAGGATCGCCGAAGTGCCTCCGAAGAGTTTACGTGTCGGGTATTGACACATCTCCAATGTATGTACTTTTCCAAACACTTTTGCCCTTGTTTTGGACTCTAACTTGTATGATTTGAATGGAACTAACCCGGACTGACTTTGTTTTCAGCAGAATTGCCATGATGTTGTTTTATGTGCAGAAAACAAAAGTTCTCGGAATGACCTGAAACTTCATGGGATATCTTACAATAAATAATAAAAAATCCTCGCCAAAGATGAAGACCAGGGGGCCCACACCCTTCTTACGAGGGTGGGGGGCGCCCCCCTTGGGCGCGCCCCCCTACCTCGTGGGCCCCCTGGAAGCCCCCCGACTCCAACTCCAACTCTATATAACTGCTTTCGGGGAGAAAAAAATAGGAGAGAAGAAATCATCACGTTTTACGACAAAGAGCCGCCGCCAAGCTGATCTGGAGTCCGTTCGGGGCTCCGAAGAGGGGGATTCGTCGCCGTCGACGTCATCAACCATCCTTCATCACCAATTTCATGATGCTCACCACCGTGCGTGAGTAATTCCATCGTAGGCTTGCTGGACGGTGATGGGTTGAATGAGATTCACCATGTAATCGAGTTAGTTTTGTTAGGGTTTGATCCCTAGTATCCACTATGTTCTGAGATTGATGTTGCTATGTCTTTGCTATGCTTAATGCTTGTCACTAGGGCCTGAGTGCCGCGATTTCAGATATGAACCTATTATGTTTTCATCAATATATGAGAGTTCTAGATCCTATCTTGCAAGTCTATCGTCACCTATTATGTGTTATGATCCGTTAACCCCGAAGTGACAATAATCGTGATACTTACCAGTTGAGGGAGTCCTGGATTAGGGGCTGTCCGGATGGCCAGACTATACCTTCAGCTGGACTCCTGGACTATGAAGATACAAGATTGAAGACTTCGTCCCGTGTCCGGAAGGGACTTTCCTTGGCGTGGAAGGCAAGCTTGGTGATACGGATATGTAGATCTCCTACCATTTTAACCTACTTTGTGTAACCCTAACCCTCTCCGGTGTCTATATAAACCGGAGGGATTTAGTCCGTAGGACAACATACAAAACAACAATCATACCATAGGCTAGCTTCTAGGGTTTAGCCTCTCCGATCTCGTGGTAGATCTACTCTTGTACTACCCATATCATCAATATTAATCAAGCAGGACGTAGGGTTTTACCTCCATCAAGAGGGCCCGAACCTGGGTAAAACTTCGTGTCCCTTGCCTCCTGTTACCATCCGGCCTAGACGCACAGTTCGGGACCCCCTACCCGAGATTCGCTGGTTTTGACACCGACATTGGTGCTTTAATTGAGAGTTCCTCTGTGTCATCGCCATTAGGCTTGATGGCTCCTACGATCATCAATGGCGATGCAGTCCAGGGTGAGACCTTCCTCCCCGGACAAATCTTCGTCTTCGGCGGCTTCGCACTGCGGGCCAATTCACTTGGCCATCTGGAGCAGATCGAAAGCTATGCCCCTGGCCGTCAGGTCAGATTTGGAAGTTTAAACTACACGGCTGACATCCGCGGGGACTTGATCCTCGACGGATTCGAGCCACTGCCGAGCGCGCCGCACTGTCACGACGAGCATGATCTAGCTCTGCCGCTGAACAGTGCCCTGGAGGCCGCACCCACATTGGCTTCGACCCTTAATTCGGAGCCAACTGCGCCGATCGAGGATGGGTGGTTAGACGCCACCTCGGGGGCTGCGATCCCAACGGCGATCGAGCCGAACACCAGCCCCGCACTCCGCGAGACTCATGACTCCAAGGAGCCGGACTCCTCTCCGGACTCTCAACCCTCCGCGCCCCTGCCGATCGAATCCGATTGGGCGCCGATCATGGAGTTTACTGCCACGGACATCTTTCTGCACTCGCCTTTCAGCGATATTCTGAAGACACTAAAGTCTCTCTCTTTATCAGGAGAGCTCTGGCCGGACTACGGTCAGCAAGGTTGGGATACGGACGATGAAGAAATTCAAAGCCCACCCACCACCCACTTTCTAGCCGCTGTCGACGCTTTAACCGACATGCTCGACTTCGACCTCGAGGAGGTATGGACGCCGATGCAGGAGACGATGAAGAACCAGCGCCTATTGGGCCCTGGAAAGCCACCTCGTCATACGACATATACATGGTGGACACCCCAAAAGAAGGAGATGGCGATGGAACAACAGAGGATGACCCCTCCAAGAAACAGCCTAAGCGCCGGCGTCAGTGGCACCGCTCAAAATCCTGCCAAAGCAAATACGACGATTCCAGCACGGGAGATAATAATACTCCAGAGAGTGCCGAAGAAAACCCCCTCCAGCAAGATTCAGCACAGGAGGATGGAGAAGCCAGCCCTCATGAGAGAGCGGCAGACAGAGAGGTCGAGGACGATAACTATACGCCTCCCTCCGAAGACGAGGCAAGCCTCGACGACGACGAATTCGTCGTGCCAGAGGATCCCGTCGAGCAAGAGCGTTTTCAACGCAGGCTTATGGCCACGGCAAGAAGCCTCAAGAAAAAACAGCAACAACTTAGAGCTGATCAAGATTTGCTAGTCGACAGATGGACTGAAGTCCTTGCGACCGAAGTGCATAAACTCGAACGCCCCTCCAAGAGCTACCCAAAGCGCAAGTTGCTACCCCGATTAGATGAGGAAGCACTTAAACCTACATCACCAGCACTTGATACAGCCGACCGGCCACCTCGTGGCCATGACAGAGAGGCCTCTCGGCCCTCCACTCAAGCCGCACCCCGTACCAAGGCACGGGAAAATGCGCCAGACCAGCGAGATATGTTGGAGGACAAGGCAAGGCAGACAAGATCGATCTACGGACCGCGTGGGCGCGCCATGACTCGAGACGATAACCGTCACGCCGGACACAAATCTGGTAGGGCCGAACACAGTAGACAAAGCTCATTGGAGCTACATTGTGATATAGCCCAGTAGAGAGGCGCCGCACACCCACTATGCTTCACAGACGAAGTAATGGATCATCAAATCCCCGAGGGTTTCAAACCCGTAAACATCGAATCATATGATGGCACAACAGATCCCGCGGTATGGATCGAGGATTATCTCCTTCATATCCACATGGCCCGCGGCGATGATCTCCACGCCATCAAATACCTCCCACTCAAGCTTAAAGGACCAGCTCGGCATTTGCTTAACAGCTTGCCAGCAGGATCAATCAGTTGTTGGGACGACCTGGAAGCCGCATTCCTCGACAATTTCCAGGGCACTTATGTGCGACCACCAGACGCCGATGACCTAAGCCACGTAATTCAGCAGCCAGAGGAATCGGCCAGGCAATTCTGGACACGGTTCCTAACAAAGAAAAATCAAATAGTGGACTGTCCGGACGCAGAGGCTCTAGCAGCCTTCAAGCACAATATCCGTGACGAGTGGCTTACCCGGCACCTTGGACAGGAAAAGCCGAAATCTATGGCAGCACTCACGACACTCATGACCCGCTTTTGCACTGGAGAAGATAGCTGGCTTGCTCACAGCAACAATATGACCAAGAACCCTGGTAATTCGGATACCAGGGACAGTAGTGGCAGGTCGCGTCGCAACAAGCAGAAGCGCCGCACTAACGGCAACAATGGTGAGGATACGACAGTTAATGCCGGATTCAGAGGCTATAAATCCGGTCAGCGGAAAAAGCCATTCAAAAGAAATCCTAGGGGCCCGTCCAGTTTGGACCGAATACTCGACCGCTTGTGCCAGATACATGGCACCCCCGAAAAGCCGGCCAATCACACCAACAGGGATTGTTGGGTGTTCAAGCAGGCAGGCAAGTTAAATGCCGAAAATACAGACAAGGGGCTGCATAGCGACGACGACGAAGAGCCCCGACCAACCGAACAACAATGGACAGAAGGGTTTTACCCCATAAGTGCGGATGGTGAACATGATATACGCAACCCACATCCCCAAGAGGGAGCGGAAGCGCGCGTTAAGGGACGTATACGCGGTAGAGCCAGTCGCCCCAAAGTTCAACCCATGGTCCTCCTGCCCGATCACCTTTGATCGAAGGGACCATCCCACTAGCACCTGTCATGGCGGATTCGCCGCATTGGTTTTAGACCCAATTATTGACGGATTCCATCTCACTAGAGTCCTTATGGGCGGCAGCATCAGCCTGAACCTGCTTTACCAGGATACAGTGCGGAAAATGGGCATAGATCCGTCGAGGATTAAGCCCACCAAAACGACCTTTAGAGGCATAATACCAGGTGTAGAGGCCAACTATACAGGCTCAGTCACACTTGAAGTGGTCTTCGGATCTCCGGATAATTTCCGAAGTGAGGAGTTAATCTTCGACATAGTCCCATTCCACAGTGGCTATCACGCACTGCTTGGACGAACCGCATTCGCCAAGTTCAATGCGGTACCGCACTACGCATACCTTAAGCTCAAGATGCCAGGCCCTCGAGGAGTAATTATGGTCAATGGAAACACTGAACGCTCCCTCCGAACGGAGGAGCACACGGCGGCCCTTGCAGCGGAAGCACAAAGCAGCCTCTCCAGGCAATTCTCCAGTCCGGTCATTAAACGTCCGGACACCGTCAAGCGCGCCCGGAGTAACCTACAACAAGGCCGCCTGGCACGTTTCGAGCAGGCGTAGCAATGCGGCCCCAACCCCAGCCCTCGCAAAAATGCGATATCAGTGCTTCGCGTACATAACTACGCTCTAGAAATACCATGGGTACAGGGGGAGGGGCACCATCACGGCACGCCAGAAACACGACTTAAACCGCACCAGGGGCTACCGATTTTTTAATTTTCTCTTACTTTCAGGACTCCACTCTTCAGAAGGCATGTTCGGCAGTTCAATTGCCGCACAAACGATGCAAGAACCAAGGAAGCAGACAAGCCATGCTGCATTACGGAACTCCCAGGTGGTCTCTATCACGAGCAGTATACCTGTTTCGCATACCATTCCGCATCCCGCCCCTGGAACGGACATGTTCAATAGTCCAACCTTTTGATTATCGCATTATTTGTATCGTTCTGCTTTGATCACAGCCCTTTTTAATAAACAATGCATAGCTTTTGTCTATTTTTGCATTACTCTTTTCTACAAATATATGTTCCTTAACGACATGTTGCACCCGTACACTTTGGTACGGCCAAAATACGCCAGGGGCTTTAGTACCCCTCAATATGGTGTGATAACTCCGAACACTTTAACAAGTGCGGCACCCCGAACTTATAGCATTATATGCATCGGCTCCAAATCATGTCTTGGGTCAATAGTTGGGTTTTCCCGACTCCTATGTTTTGGTGCCTTACGTTCCGCTATATCGACTAAGGTAGCACTAGGAGAACTACTGCGATTGTGCCCCAGTTGAGCTGGGTCGAGCACCTCAGTAGAGAAAGCTAAAACTGACTGTCATGATGAAGCGAGAGCTGGTCGCTGTTCGAGAGGTTTTTCGAGTCCCTAAAGACTTATGCCGCTTAGAGCGAGGAGCCGGCTCTCTCCGGCCAAGGCGTGGATAGCGCCCCGAACTCGGTCTTCCGAATACCAGGGGCTTCGCCGAAATTTAAAATTATAGAATTCTATTGCTAAGTGAGAGTGTTCAAGCATTATAGTCCGATTGCCTTGTTCATTGTGCTGAGCACCTCCCTCGAAGGACCCAAACATGGGAAAAAGAGCGCTCAGGTTTATCCCCGAACACCCCAGCACTAGCGGCATGGGGGCAGAAGCCGACGACTCGCCATCTCTCAGAATTGATAAACAGCCGCACAGAAGGTAATGTTTTAAATTCCAACAGCATTGCTTAAGCGCATATGAACAAGTTTTCAGCGCACAGGACAAAACGAGCGAGTTTTACTAAAAAATTACATCCCTGGAACATTCATCCGCCATAAGGCGGGCACCCTTCAGAACATCCTTATAATAATTCTCGGGCTTGCGATGCTCTTTCCCCGGCGGTGGCCCGTCCTTCACAAGATTCTCAGCATCCAGCTTGCCCCAGTGCACCTTAGCACGGGCAAGGGCCCTACGGGCACCTTCAATGTAGACGGAGCGCTTGATGACTTCGAGCCTTGGACAGGCCTCCACCAGCCGCCGCACCAGCCCAAAATAGCTCCCAGGCAGAGCCTCTCCAGGCCACAGCCGAACCATGAGGCCCTTCATGGCCTGTTCGGCCGCCTTGTGGAGCTCGACCAGTTGCTTCAGCTAGTCGCTCAGGGGCACGGGGTGTCCGGCCTCAGCATACTGAGACCAGAACACCTTCTCTGTCGAGCTGCCCTCCTCGGCTCGATAGAATGCGGCGGCATCGGACACACTACGGGGAAGATCTATGAATGCTCCTGGAGAGCTCCGGACTCGGGTAAGTAACAAGTAACTTACGCTTATGTGTTTGCTTTGCATAAAGAATGCCTTACCCGTCGCTATCTTTTTCACCGCATCCAACTCCTGGAGGGTCCTCTGGGATTCGGCCTTGGCAGACTTGGCATTTTCAATAGCCACCGTGAGCTCGGACGCTCGCGTCTTTGAGTCAAGCTCCAAACTCGCATGTTTTTCCATGAGAGCCTGGAGCTCTTGCCGCACCTCGCCAACCTGGGCCTCATACTTCTCCCACTCGGTGCGCTCCGTGGCCGCCCTCTTCTCGGCCTCGAGCAGCGCTTGCTTAAGGGTCGCCACCTCAGGCGTGGCCCCTACAATAGCCATGATAATCCTATTATTTTTTTGCAATTGCACCTTTTTTATATATATTTAAACAAGGTATTTCTTACCTTCCTTTTCCTCGAGCTGCTTCTTGGCACGCCCGAGCTCTTGCTCGGACTGCTCGAGGTTCTGCTTTAGCGTGTCCACTTCCGCAGTCAGTGCGGCAGACGCCAGCAGGGAAGCCTGCATACGCATATTGACTCCTTTTTGTTAAGACTCCTGCGAATTTTATTTGATCCTCTATTCGGCTTTTCTTCTCGAACACCAAACAGAGCATCAGGGGCTACTGTCTATGCAGTAATATTATTTACACATTCTTTACTTACCTCAAAGCCTGTTAAAAGGCTAGTACAAGCTTCAGTCAGTCCGTTCTTGGCGGACTGAACCTTCTGGACCACCACACTCATAATGGTGCGGTGCTCCTCGTCGATGGAGGTGATGGGGTTATGTACCTAGGGTAGGGTTATGGACCTGATCCAAGTAACTTACCCTAGGACATCCTTAGAAGAGGTTGCCTTCCAGTCGACCAACGAGGATTCACTCGACCGGCCTGAAGGCCTCGACCACGAAGACTCACTCGACCACCAGGAGGTCAAGAGGCACTCTGCACTGCAACGGCCTGTAATCAAGTAGACTTTATGATAGTAAAGGCACTTTATGTGGGGCGTTACCAGTAACGCCCTAGACTTAACTCACCTTAAACCCTCTCCTGCGTGGGCTGGCTAGGGTCCTGGCGCACTCTATATAAGCCACCCTCCTCCACAGGCAGAAGGGTTCGGCACCTTGTAATTCATACATTCATAATCCACTCGACCGCCTCCGGGCTCCGAGACGTAGGGCTGTTACTTCTTCTGAGAAGGGCCTGAACTCGTACATCCTTTGTGCTTACAACCTCTCCATAGCTAGGACCTTGCCTCTCCATACCTACCCCCCACTCTACTGTCAGGCTTAGAACCACGACAGTTGGCGCCCACCGTGGGGCAGGTGTTTTAGCGATTTTGTGGAGAAGTTGCGATTCTTCCGAGTACTTTCATCATGGTGTCTGCTGGAGTTTTGGTCGAGGGTCAAGAGATCCGTCTCAGCACTCTCACCTTCATCGCCGACGACTCCGCATGGCTCCAGGAGGCTCCACTCGACGTAGATGCGCTCCCCGTCCGCGGTGCGACGCATTTTCGCGCATGTGTCCGCGGCGTTCTGCTGCGGCAACCATCGACCCAGTATCGGTCGGCTCCTCCATCGTCCACCCTCCCGGTCTCTCGCCAGCGCAAGCGCTCAGGCCGGTCGAGGCTTCAGCGATGGGTGAGTCACGCGGTGGCTCGCCAATTGGCCACTACACAAGTTGCGGCAATCGAGCCCAACGAATCTCTGTACGGCTTGTTCGATCAGTCGACTGGCTCCGGAGAGACCGCATCCGAGTGCGGAAGCAGTGATCCAGCGGCGGAAATCTTGATGGTCGACGGGCCCCACAGCCCTCCTGGCTTCGCCCGTGGTGGTGGAGCAGGTGACGGCGGCGACCCTGCACGAGACTACGAAGAGTACCAGCCTGAGCCACTCGACTCTCTGCAAAGAGAAGAACTTCGCCGCAGGAACGAGGATCCCCTGCGTATTCCCATCGCGGGAGAAACCCCCGAGGCTCGTGCCTTGGAGGAGGCGCGTCTGGCCAATTTGGCCGAGCGCACTCAATTGGAGAACCTTCAGCGAGCACTCGACGAGCGCGCGCGGCAACTAGTTCCCGACACCAGTCGACGTCAACTCTTCCCGCCGACTCAGGTATATCGAACCCCAATTCAAAATTTAGCAGCTACGACCCGTATAGCAGATGTCAGGACCCCGACTCGATGTCACATCGATCTAGCTGGTAACACCTCATATCACTTTGCGGCCTCACGCACGGTATTCCCACGGGTGTCGTCTTACCCTTTTCCCGGGACCGTTTGCGCCTTTTGGCTCACGTATATGATAGTGTCGCTAGCATCCATATGATAAAGAGCCCGGGCTGACATGACTAGTCGTAAACCCAAAGTGGCACAGACTTACAGGGACAGGCATCCATGACCCAGCTTTGAACGTGTCGGTCATCAGCAAGTGGGTCCGGGCTGTAGCACTGGGCTAGCAGGACTCCGGTAAACCGGGCTGCAGCGGGCTAACAGGACTCCGGTACTCAAAGCGTGACATTTCCCCGAAGGGACAGACATAGGAACGAAGAAGGACACATGCCGGCCAGCCTAAGTGTTCCGGAGCAGTAGCAAGCTACCATGGCTCAGTGGAAACACTAGGAGACATTTCCCGGTAAGAGAGGCTACTAAAGATAAACAACTAGATGGTCAGATCCCACACATACCAAGCATTTCAATAACATACACACAATATGCTCGATATGTGCAATACAACATGGCATCACAAAATGACTCTACGACTCAAGTAGTTTATTCAATAGGCTCCGAGGAGCGAGATATTACAAATACGGGTCTTATGACCCAACACTCAGAGCATACAAGTCAAAGCACAAGCGGAAGCTATCATGTCTGGGTACAGACATCTATAAATGAAAAAGGCTGAGAAGCCTGACTATCTACCAGATCCTGCCGAGGCACAAGATCGTAGCTGAGGTAACAAGCTAAACGTCGAAGTCCACGCGAAACTACTAGTGAGACCGAAGTCTCTCTGCAAAAACATAAAATAGGCAAACGTGAGTACAAATGTACCCAGCAAGACTTACATCAGAACTAACTACATATGCATCATTTTCAACAAGGGGATGGTGGGGTTTAACTGCAGCAAGCCAGCTTTGACTCGGTGGCTATCCTAAACTACGACTGCAAGCGACTCTTTGAGGTGGCGCACACGAGTCCACATATTCACCATATCAATACACCACTATGGATCCGCTCCCGTCTCCCTACGAGAACGCCATCCATAGCACTCACGCTTATCTTGCGTATTTTAGAGTATCCACTTTCACTTGTCTATGAACTGATATAAGCAACCCAGAAGTCCTTTTCCGCGGACACGGCTATTCGAATAGATCATATTAACCCTGCAGGGGTGTACTTCTTCATACATGTTTTCACCACTTAGCGTCTGCACACGACATGTGCTCGGCAGACTTCAAGCGAAAGCCGACGTGGGTGTAGACCACGACCTACCTAAACACTCAAGTCTCTAGTCCAGGTTTATCGCCTATTCGGGTTCCATCCATGAGGAGATCCGGCCGGAGTTTCGCTCACAGCCCCAAACGATGTGAACAGGGTTCCGTGACACCAAACGGGCGCCCGGTTTACCCGGCCACGTGCCTACCGCATCACAGCCCACCCCTACGGTCAGCGCTGTCCACGACCTCCAGCATACTACAAACACCAGAAACTACTTGCAACTCCTGGACAGAGGACAAGGGTGAATAAGAAGTCGAGCGGGGTCATATTTCAGGGCCCAATGTATGGTAGTAGCTGAATCATGGATCACAAACACAGAACTCAGTTCCTGAGGACGGCTACAATGAGACAACCCACCATGTACTCCTACATGGCCTCTCACCGCTACCTTTACCAAATCGTGTTCACACACTTAGCTCACACACAGTAGGACATGTTCACACGCCTCTGATTCATCCCCGATGAATCAGACCTGACTCAACTCTAAGCAGTAGCAGGCATGACAAACAAACATGAATGAGTAGGCACAACAGGGCTCAAACAACTCCTACTCATGCTAGTGGGTTTCATCTATTTACTGTGGAATGACAGGTCATGCAGAGGATAAAGGGGTTCAGCTACCGCAGCAAGTAACAGATGAATCGGTGTTGTCCTAATGCATTAAAAGAGAGCAGGAGCGAGAGAGTAGGATTGTATCGGAATGAACAAGGGGGTTTTGCTTGCCTGGCACTTCTGAAGATAACATTGAGTCTTCATCAGTGTCAACGATCACATCGTCGGTACACGTCTATCGAGAGGGGACAAATACCGGCAAATACAAAAAAAGACACGATCAATGCAATGCACAATATGATGCATGCTATGACATGGCAATATGAATGTGTTTTGGGCTAATGCACCTAAAACCAGATTAAATGAAGTTGGTTTGAATACAAGATTCAAATTCAAACTCCGTATGTGGTTATTTAAATGTCATTCACTTCATTTGCCCTAAACAGTAGTGATAAGTTGTTCTAACATGCATGAAAATGGTACAGATGGATTCCTTGAATTTTTCTGATAATTTTTCATATATAAATTGTTTAATTTGGAGTTACGGTTAATTTTCTATGATTTTTAGAAGTTTTAGACATTTTCTGGAATTTTCTGATTATTTAGAATTAAAACAATTCCAGAAAATTAATTATGACATCAGCACTGCGTCATGCTTGCGTCAGCAAGTCAACAGGGCTGCCCCGGGTCAAACCTGACCAGTGGGGTCCACTGGTCAGTGACACAGGGACTAATCCCGCGTTGACCCGGGCTGGTTAGCTCTGACTAAGCCCTGGGGCCCACTGTCAGTGGCCTAGGGGGTTGGTTAGCGGGGGTAGTTAGGCCCTAATGACTGGCCACGTCGGCTCCTGCCGGAGTTTCGCCGGCGGCGACCATTAGCGCGGCGGCGAGAGTGGTTTTGGCCACTCCGGCGACCAAATGGGCCGTGGAGGGCATCTAGGAGGAGCTGGGGACGAGCCGAAGCTCCTGGTGGAGTCAGTTGCACTCGGGGCGGCCGGAATCGGTGCCGACGGCGAGCGAGGCGGCGGCCAGAGCTCGGGCAATCCTGGGGTCGGGGTTAGGGAGCACGGCAGGAGGGGCTGGGGCGTGCTACGGACTCCTGGGAGTGCTCTGAGTATGCCTGCGTGCTCGGTTTGAACGGAGGTGAACCAAAACGACGACGGCGACAAGTCCGACGCCGGTGAGGTCTCGGTCTCGACGGAACTATGGCCTAGGGCTCGCAAACACGAGGGGAGAGAGAGGGGGTCTGCACAGAGGCTCACCGCGGAGCTGTAGGGAGGGTCAGTGGGCTCGGGGGCGCGCCGGAGTGGCCGAATTCGACGGAGAACGGCGCCGGGCCGAAGCTTGGGAATGATGACGATGGCGGCTGCTCGGGGCCCTTCCGGTCACGTGGCTCGTTGAGGGGGTTGGCGACGAGGTGCAGGAGCTCGGGAGCACGTCGGAGAGGGGAGGGGGTGGCCGCGGTCATGGCTACGGCGAGCGGCGCTCCCAGGTGCGTTCGGGGATCACAGGAAGAGAGGGAAAGAGAGAGCCAGGGGAGGGGGAGCGGTCCAGAGGGAGTGAGAAGGGCCAGGGGTTGCGTGGCGTTGCGGACGGAGTCCAGGGCGACGAGAGGAAGCAGGAGGTGGCCGAGGCAGCGTCGGCGCTCGCCACCGAGCTGCTTCGGTGCGAGGGGAGGAAGAAGACAAGGGGAGGAGGTGGGCCGGGCCTGCGCAGGTGGGCTGCACAGTGTTGGGCTGTGGGTGGCTGCTAGGTAAGGTCCAGGTAATTTCTGTGTTATATTTTTCTGTTCTGTTTTGTTTTTATTTAATTCTTTTGCCACTGTTTTCAAATTTAAACAAATTCAAAACAGTGCCAAATATCCTCTGAATAATTTATGTTGCTAGATGGACTTTTTCCAAAAAGCTCATAAAATATTTCAGGGGTATTTGAAATTATATTCTAATTATATGAATATAACTCAAATTCAAATAGCTAAAGATTTAAATTCAAAGTCCCAAAAATAAATCCTTAAAAATGTTCAATATTTTGGTTGGGACCAGAACCCTTACCAAAAATTATCAAACATTTAAGAAGAGCCTTTTGGAGCAATGAATGAGATTTCTAGGGTTTTTGCCCCTCTTTTATTTAGGGTTTTGAGGCTTCCAATATTCCTCAATTCAAGTTTCAAAAATATAGACATGAATCACACATGAAGTTAACCTAGAGCAATGCCTGAAGCTAGGGATGTGACAACTCACCCCCACTAAACAAGAATCTCGTCTCGAGATTCAAGCGTAGGGTAAGGTGAAAGGGGAACGCAAACTAGCACAATCTTCACGATCCAGGTTGCACTTCAAATGAACGTTGATTTGAACACCATCTTTGTCTTGTCGTCTTGCTCTGAGATCTTCAGCTAATCATGACAAGAAGAGGAAAGGAAAACTCTGGAAGGATCGGTCTTCTCGAAGATCGAACAACTCAGGATTAACTCCCGGAATGAGACGTAGAACCATCTCTCGGGTGAGACACGAGATACACATCAAGAGGGGTGGAAGAAACGGATTACGGAGGTTCACTAGGTGGACAATAATTCCACACTTAAGAAGGTGGTAATCGGTTGTCAACGTAGCGAGGAGTTGAGTTGCCATGATACCACAACGAGACACCTTCGAAACCGTGACTCGTAGATATCTCCCCTTAAGTGGCAAAAGAATTACCTTTGATTCAGAGATCATTGAAACTCTTTAAACCAGCCTAAGGCAATTCTCGAGCGATCATTTGGAGGGGGTCGGTAGAATGGCATACTCGGACTTGGATGATGTGGATTACCTTGTTGAAGACAACGTAATGGATGATTTTACTTATCACCGGAAATGGAAGAGACCCATGGTAGAATGGCACATTGGTGGTGCAAGCTGGGAACAAAATGCAATTGCTGGGAATGATTCTGGTAACTGGGGAAGAACCCAACAATAGAGAGTGAATTCACTGTTTGACAAGGTCATAGCATTGCCGAGGGAACTGAGAGTATCCCAATTAGTGTCGATGATAACACCTAGCGCTTGTGCGTGCTCTCAAGAACTTGAGCATTTCCATAATCATCAAGGTTTTATCAACATCCGTGTCAAGGGTGCTGACAACATAACATACTACCATGATGGCTAATGATGGATGATGCAGATGCAAAGAAAGATAACACCTTCTCAGATTTCACCTTAGCGAGGCCAAGGAAACAAAATCTGGATGATCGACCGAGAGACATTTAGCACTCCGCTTCTAATGTTCTCCTTGATGTGCTAGTGTAACCCATTCATAGAAATGGTTTGATATCTAGAACATCAAGTAAAAAGGTCGGACTTCGGGAGCACAAGAATCCATAAGGAACAGCTAGGGAGTTAAACCCTACGAAATCCTTATGGGGAGGTGGCCAACTTCATCAATCAAGATATTATAATAACAGGTCTTCCGGCTGGGTGTGTTGGCCACGACATCCACTTTACCGATTATCGCGCGACCAATATTATAATTCTTGGGAAATATTCCAACCATCATATCTGCCTGAGATTCAGATCTGGTTGGTGTCAGGATATTCCAGACTCATCGAGTCTAGGAAGAAAAACGGAAGTTTGCAACACAAATTGACGAGATGACGTTGCGGGATTCTCGGGAGATGAACTACGATAGCAAGCTCCAAAACATGAGCTGGTTCTGCTACAAACATGTGAACACATTGTCCCAGACAAGCATGCCCACCTGGTAGTCTTACAATAAAACACTACTGAGTTCTGGTTGGGAACCATCAGCGAGGATATCGAAGTTCTTTCATAAGTCCGGTAGCTCTTATGAAGATACTCCTTCTCCTTGAACAAATCAGTCGGTGGCTTGATGTGCTAGGATACACATATGGAATGAAGATGATCAGTCTATCAAACCACAGAATACTTCGCACGTGCATAACTGACTTGGGATGGTTCCAGAGGAGGCAAAAACATGCTTTCTCGAATTCACGTCGGCAACTTACATCAAATGCACGTGAATCAAAGGAAGTCACTTCTTTTATCCAAACATATACTTCATGAACGGGGCATGAGAAAATGCTTTCAAAAGTTTCCAACACTAACTTAATGTTCAACAACATCATGGAGGAGATAAGAATGTTGTCAATGGGCTCAACAACAACTCATCGGAATTTCCATATCACTGGACTCCCACCATCGTGTGAACACGGTGATAGCATTGGTCAGACCCAAAAGATATAATGGTGTATGCTCGAGGGATCAACCACGAGGAAGACAACATTACGAACATCGTTGGTTCTGACTTGATTTGACGATAGCCCACACTCAAATCAAAGGGTTGATAAGACAATAGATCCAGCAACTGATCACAGGGACCAATCGATGAAGATATCATCTTTCTTCAACACACACTACACTAGAATATCCCTTTGGAACGAACTAAGTCAGACAAGCTTTTATCTTCCAACTCTCCAAGTTGTTGTCTAGCTTGACCAACTAGCTCAGGGATAACTAACACCGATTCTTGGAGAGGGATGGTTCACAAGAAACCAACTTGATCACGAGCTCAACATAGCGGTCAGGTGACAACCTGGTAATACCTCTGAGAAGATATTCAGAAAATCACGAGCCACCGGTATGTTACTAAGCTCGAGAACAATCTTGCTTTTCAGGGCAAGACGATATGATCAATAGAGCAAGAATTTGAAATAATCCCAACTCATCGATCGAGGAGTGAACCAGGAGAATGGACTAGGTAGCACGATCAATCTTAGAATGATGATTCGATAACCAACACACTAGGAATAAAATTATTGTCTTTTAACTACCCAGCAACGAGGTTGCTAGGCGTATTGATTTCACGCATCACAATTCATTTGTCGGTATTCCGGTTGCATCAACACGAAGACCGAGGAATGACTAATGGCGACAAGAAGTATCACTGTACCAGGAGTTCATAGGATGGTGTGCAATTCCTATAACAATCCCGATATAAAGATGGTAATACTCCAAGGTAGAACAGAACAAAAGCTGGATTAGCAATTTGATCTGCGGAGCACAACTTCTTTGACCCAATCCTGGATATGGAAGAGGTACTGGAGTTTGTTTCTCCAAGTCATTCAGGACAGAATGGCTTGACGGACCACAAGAGTAATAGGCATCGATAAACGAACGCACGCATACTCTTGACTATCAATTGATAGACGAGGGTCAGAATGCAACTACGGAGAACAACTCAAAGGAACATATAATTTTCTGAGTTGTGGATGCATGGATTAGTATGTCGAACCAAGTTCAACATATTTCTTCCGGATAACCCATGCAGAAAGGTAGAACTGGCAGAGTCACGATTTATGAATGGAGAACTCCTCAAGGGTACTCTAATTGTGATCTTTTGATCCAATAAATATCTGCCATAAGCGGTTCATAGTATTTGGAAGAAGGAAATACCACGGACCTCGAGGACTATCGCAAAGTTACTAATATCCTGAAGGAACTAGCAAACACTATCAACATGAAGTAAGTAGAGTGAATCTCGGGTTCAAAGCCCAAGGAATAGAATACCTACTACTAAGTGGCATCACGGGATGCTTTCGAGAATAAAAGCCAGAATCATCACACTGGGGATCACAAAACATTGCTAGATTACTAGGTGACTCCCTAAACACCTAGGGCCATAAGAGTATCTCCAACATATATGTCAAGGTAACGGAGTACCTCAACTCACTGATTAGTGTGGTTAATCTGGCCCATGGGAACATTGAAACAGGAAGAAAGGATTTGCAATTGCATCAGACTACTTAGAAACCTGGGATGACTCGGACAGCATAACGGCTGTAAATGCTCAGAAAAGATTTGAAACATTCACAAAAATGGTGGCATAACCACTCAGAAGCACAATATCAAGGTTTCGAGATCAACAATTAACATATGGAGGTAGTAGGAACTGAACTCAAGCTTAAATCCAACAATCTTATAAGTCTACGGATTAGTAACACGTGATCCTGATGGGAAGAAGAGATAGCCTAGTTCTTAATCCCCGCAGGAAAGATAAGATGACTCAGATCAGAAGGCATAAGGTATAAGGAGTAAAAAGAGCCTTACGTTCCATCCCACAATCAATTCCCTTATATAACTAAAGAATTTCTAGACTCAACTTCGACCAGTTTGGCTTGGTAATCCTACAGGCAGTCAAGCTCTGATACCAACGCTGTCAGGACCCCGACTCGATGTCACATCGATCTAGCTGGTAACACCTCATATCACTTTGCGGCCTCACGCACGGTATTCCCACGGGTGTCGTCTTACCCTTTTCCCGGGACCGTTTGCGCCTTTTGGCTCACGTATATGATAGTGTCGCTAGCATCCATATGATAAAGAGCCCGGGCTGACATGACTAGTCGTAAACCCAAAGTGGCACAGACTTACAGGGACAGGCATCCATGACCCAGCTTCGAACATGTCGGTCATCAGCAAGTGGGTCCGGGCTGTAGCACTGGGCTAGCAGGACTCCGGTAAACCAGGCTGCAGCGGGCTAACAGGACTCCGGTACTCAAAGCGTGACATTTCCCGGAAGGGACAGACACAGGAACGAAGAAGGACACATGCCGGCCAGCCTAAGTGTTCCGGAGCAGTAGCAAGCTACCATGGCTCAGTGGAAACACTAGGAGACATTTCCCGGTAAGAGAGGCTACTAAAGATAAACAACTAGATGGTCAGATCCCACACATACCAAGCATTTCAATAACATACACACAATATGCTCGATATGTGCAATACAACATGGCATCACAAAATGACTCTACGACTCAAGTAGTTTATTCAATAGGCTCCGAGGAGCGAGATATTACAAATACGGGTCTTATGACCCAACACTCAGAGCATACAAGTCAAAGCACAAGCGGAAGCTATCATGTCCGGGTACAGACATCTATAAATGAAAAAGGCTGAGAAGCCTGACTATCTACCAGATCCTGCCGAGGCACAAGATCGTAGCTGAGGTAACAAGCTAAACGTCGAAGTCCACGCGAAACTACTAGTGAGACCGAAGTCTCTCTGCAAAAACATAAAATAGGCAAACGTGAGTACAAATGTACCCAGCAAGACTTACATCAGAACTAACTACATATGCATCATTTTCAACAAGGGGATGGTGGGGTTTAACTGCAGCAAGCCAGCTTTGACTCGGTGGCTATCCTAAACTACGACTGCAAGCGACTCTTTGAGGTGGCGCACACGAGTCCACATATTCACCATATCAATACACCACTATGGATCCGCTCTCGTCTCCCTACGAGAACGCCATCCATAGCACTCACGCTTATCTTGCGTATTTTAGAGTATCCACTTTCACTTGTCTATGAACTGATATAAGCAACCCAGAAGTCCTTTTCCGCGGACACGGCTATTCGAATAGATCATATTAACCCTGCAGGGGTGTACTTCTTCATACATGTTTTCACCACTTAGCGTCTGCACACAACATGTGCTCGGCAAACTTCAAGCGAAAGCCGACGTGGGTGTAGACCACGACCTACCTAAACACTCAAGTCTCTAGTCCAGGTTTATCGCCTATTCGGGTTCCATCCATGAGGAGATCCGGCCGGAGTTTCGCTCACAGCCCCAAACGATGTGAACAGGGTTCCGTGACACCAAATGGGCGCCCGGTTTACCCGGCCACGTGCCTACCGCATCACAGCCCACCCCTACGGTCAGCGCTGTCCACGGCCTCCAGCATACTACAAACACCAGAAACTACTTGCAACTCCTGGACAGAGGACAAGGGTGAATAAGAAGTCGAGCGGGGTCATATTTCAGGGCCCAATGTATGGTAGTAGCTGAATCATGGATCACAAACACAGAACTCAGTTCCTGAGGACGGCTACAATGAGACAACCCACCATGTACTCCTACATGGCCTCTCACCGCTACCTTTACCAAATCGTGTTCACACACTTAGCTCACACACAGTAGGACATGTTCACACGCCTCTGATTCATCCCCGATGAATCAGACCTGACTCAACTCTAAGCAGTAGCAGGCATGACAAACAAACATGAATGAGTAGGCACAACAGGGCTCAAACAACTCCTACTCATGCTAGTGGGTTTCATCTATTTACTGTGGAATGACAGGTCATGCAGAGGATAAAGGGGTTCAGCTACCGCAGCAAGTAACAGATGAATCGGTGTTGTCCTAATGCATTAAAAGAGAGCAGGAGCGAGAGAGTAGGATTGTATCGGAATGAACAAGGGGGTTTTGCTTGCCTGGCACTTCTGAAGATAACATTGAGTCTTCATCAGTGTCAACGATCACATCATCGGTACACGTCTATCGAGAGGGGACAAATACCGGCAAATACAAAAAAAGACACGATCAATGCAATGCACAATATGATGCATGCTATGACATGGCAATATGAATGTGTTTTGGGCTAATGCACCTAAAACCAGATTAAATGAAGTTGGTTTGAATACAAGATTCAAATTCAAACTCCGTATGTGGTTATTTAAATGTCATTCACTTCATTTGCCCTAAACAGTAGTGATAAGTTGTTCTAACATGCATGAAAATGGTACAGATGGATTCCTTGAATTTTTCTGATAATTTTTCATATATAAATTGTTTAATTTGGAGTTACGGTTAATTTTCTATGATTTTTAGAAGTTTTAGACATTTTCTGGAATTTTCTGATTATTTAGAATTAAAACAATTCCAGAAAATTAATTATGACATCAGCACTGCGTCATGCTTGCGTCAGCAAGTCAACAGGGCTGCCCCGGGTCAAACCTGACCAGTGGGGTCCACTGGTCAGTGACACAGGGACTAATCCCGCGTTGACCCGGGCTGGTTAGCTCTGACTAAGCCCTGGGGCCCACTGTCAGTGGCCTAGGGGGTTGGTTAGCGGGGGTAGTTAGGCCCTAATGACTGGCCACGTCGGCTCCTGCCGGAGTTTCGCCGGCGGCGACCATTAGCGCGGCGGCGAGAGTGGTTTTGGCCACTCCGGCGACCAAATGGGCCGTGGAGGGCATCTAGGAGGAGCTGGGGACGAGCCGAAGCTCCTGGTGGAGTCAGTTGCACTCGGGGCGGCCGGAATCGGTGCCGACGGCGAGCGAGGCGGCGGCCGGAGCTCGGGCAATCCTGGGGTCGGGGTTAGGGAGCACGGCAGGAGGGGCTGGGGCGTGCTACGGACTCCTGGGAGTGCTCTGAGTACGCCTGCGTGCTCGGTTTGAACGGAGGTGAACCAAAACGACGACGGCGACAAGTCCGACGCCGGTGAGGTCTCGGTCTCGACGGAACTATGGCCTAGGGCTCGCAAACACGAGGGGAGAGAGAGGGGGTCTGCACAGAGGCTCACCGCGGAGCTGTAGGGAGGGTCAGTGGGCTCGGGGGCGCGCCGGAGTGGCCGAATTCGACGGAGAACGGCGCCGGGCCGAAGCTTGGGAATGATGACGATGGCGGCTGCTCGGGGCCCTTCCGGTCACGTGGCTCGGTGAGGGGGTTGGCGATGAGGTGCAGGAGCTCGGGAGCACGTCGGAGAGGGGAGGGGGTGGCCGCGGTCATGGCTACGGCGAGCGGCGCTCCCAGGTGCGTTCGGGGATCACAGGAAGAGAGGGAAAGAGAGAGCCAAGGGAGGGGGAGCGGTCCAGAGGGAGTGAGAAGGGCCAGGGGTTGCGTGGCGTTGCGGACGGAGTCCAGGGCGACGAGAGGAAGCAGGAGGTGGCCGAGGCAGCGTCGGCGCTCGCCACCGAGCTGCTTCGGTGCGAGGGGAGGAAGAAGACAAGGGGAGGAGGTGGGCCGGGCCTGCGCAGGTGGGCTGCACAGTGTTGGGCTGTGGGTGGCTGCTAGGTAAGGTCCAGGTAATTTCTGTGTTATATTTTTCTGTTCTGTTTTGTTTTTATTTAATTCTTTTGCCACTGTTTTCAAATTTAAACAAATTCAAAACAGTGCCAAATATCCTCTAAATAATTTATGTTGCTAGATGGACTTTTCCAAAAAGCTCATAAAATATTTCAGGGGTATTTGAAATTATATTCTAATTATATGAATATAACTCAAATTCAAATAGCTAAAGATTTAAATTCAAAGTCCCAAAAATAAATCCTTAAAAATGTTCAATATTTTGGTTGGGACCAGAACCCTTACCAAAAATTATCAAACATTTAAGAAGAGCCTTTTGGAGCAATGAATGAGATTTCTAGGGTTTTTGCCCCTCTTTTATTTAGGGTTTTGAGGCTTCCAATATTCCTCAATTCAAGTTTCAAAAATATAGACATGAATCACACATGAAGTTAACCTAGAGCAATGCCTGAAGCTAGGGATGTGACAGCAGAGTCCATTCAGCCTTCGCAGTCGGAAGCTGGCAGAGGTCTGCTGCAGAGCAGGAGATCAGAATTCAGCCGTGTCTCAGTCGCGCAACAGAATTCACAGTCGATCTGTCACTGTGAATACGGTTCAGATGGCTCACAGCCCCAGATCGCCTCCGCGGCGCGAAGGGCGTGAGAATCGGCGAGATCAATATGGCGACAGACTCGACCGAGATGATAGGCGTCGAGTGCCCTATTCCCCTCCGAGGGGTGGGTCTTACGCTCCTCGGCGGCCAGATGATAGGCGTCAGTACAGTACAGGGCGTAGGGTTCCAGTTGACCCCAGAGAGCCAGGCTTCGACGCGCGATCCATTATCGTGCAAGGGTTGGTCGACCGGAACAGAGCCCATCGAGGCGCACTCGACAGAGATGTACCCACGAGCAGTCGAGTACATGTTTCTGGTCCTGAATGTTTCAGCAGAGCTATCAGAGCCGCAGTTATCCCCCCCAATTTCAGGTTGGCAACAGGAGTCAGCAAGTTCACTGGTGAGTCTAAGCCTGAAACTTGGCTTGAAGACTACCGAGTGGCAGTTCAGATCGGTGGTGGGAACGACGAGGTGGCCATGAAGCATTTGCCCCTCATGTTGGAAGGTTCTGCCAGGGCATGGTTGACTCAATTACCTCCTAGCAGCATTTACACTTGGGAAGATCTGTCCCGAGTGTTCGTCAGAACGTTTGAAGGGACTTGCAAGCGACCAACGGGATTGACAGAGTTGCAAGTCTGTGTGCAGAAAACTAATGAGACTCTCAGAGAGTATATTCAGAGGTGGATCACTTTGCACCACACTGTGGAAAATATCTCTGATCATCAGGCAGTATGCGCCTTCAAAGACGGCGTCAAGAACAGAGAATTGAGTTTGAAATTTGGTCGAACCGGTGACATGACCTTGAGTCGGATGATGGAGATTGCTACCAAGTACGCCAACGGCGAAGAAGAAGACCGACTCCGAAGCGGCAAGCACAAGCCGAGTCAGTCGGAAAAAGGAAACACCAGTCGGAAACAGAAGGGGAAGGCTGAACCGGCAGCTCCTGGAGAGGCTCTGGCCGTGACTCAAGGAAAGTTTAAGGGGAAACCAAAAGGATCCTGGAACCCCAAGAAGGTAAAGGATAAAGAAGGGAACGACGTGATGGACATGCCATGCCACATCCACACGAAGAAAGATGAAGAGGGGAATATCATTTACCCAAAGCACACCACTCGCCAATGTCGACTCCTGATCCAGCAGTTTCAGGGAAAACAGTCTAAGGACAAGGAGAAGGAGTCGGACAAGGCCGAAGACAAAGAGGACAGTGAGGGAGGATATCCGCATATCAACTCCACTCTGATGATCTTTGCAGATGTGGAAAGCAGAAGTCGACTGAAAGTGATTAACCGAGAGGTGAACATGGTTGCCCCAGCAAAGGCAAATTATCTGAAGTGGTCTCAAACACACATCACATTCGACCAATCTGATCACCCGACTCACATTGCCACCCCCGGGAGGCAAGCTTTGGTGGTCGATCCAGTTGTCGAAGGCACTCGACTGACAAAGGTGCTGATGGATGGTGGAAGTGGGCTAAACTTATTGTATGCAGACACATTGAAAGGTATGGGCATTCCGATGTCCCGACTGAGCACTAGTAACATGAGCTTCCATGGAGTTATACCAGGGAAGAAGGCCGAGTCACTCAGCCAGATAGCTTTGGACGTAGTGTTTGGTGATTCGAAGCATTTTCGCAAAGAAAAGTTGACGTTTGAGGTCGTGGATTTTCAAAGTGCATATCATGCCATTTTGGGGAGACCAGCCTATGCACGGTTCATGGCTCGACCATGTTACGTGTACCTCAAATTGAAGATGCCCGGTCCCAAAGGTGTGATCGCTGTCACCGGTGATAGGAAAAAGGCAGAGGAGTGCTTTCAGAAGGGCTCCAAGATTGCCGATTCCCAAGTGACAGCGGTCGAGTTCGAAGAATACAAGCAAAACGCAGATCCGAGTGACTTGCTGCGATCCAAGAAGCCCGCCACAAAGTCTGCATTCCAGTCGTCCGGTGAGACGAAGCCTGTTCACATTCACCCGACCGACCCCGAAGCCGCTCCGACCCGCATCTCCACAACACTCGACCCAAAATAGGAAGAAGCGCTCATCCAGTTCCTCCGTGAGAACTGGGACATTTTTGCATGGAAGCCCGCTGACATGCCAGGTGTTCCCAGGGGACTGGCTGAGCATCGCCTAAGAGTCGACTCGTCTGCAAAACCAGTCAAAGAACATCTCCGGCGGTCCGCCGTCCAGAAGAGAAAGGCCATCGGTGAAGAAGTGGCTCGACTGTTGGTGGCAGGATTTATCCGAGAGATATACCACTCCGAGTGGCTCGCTAATGTCGTCATGGTTCCTAAGAAGGACAAGTCGCTCCGAATGTGCATTGATTTCAAGCACATCAACCGGGCCTGCCCGAAAGATCACTTTCCTCTCCCTCGCATAGATCAAATTGTTGACTCGACCGCGGGGTGCGAGAGGTTGTCTTTTTTAGATGCTTACTCCGGGTACCACCAGATCCGTCTGTACGGGCCCGATGAGGTAAAAACAGCTTTCATCACTCCATTCGGGTGCTTCTGCTATATCACCATGCCATTCGGCCTCAAGAATGCCGGAGCCACATTTATGCGAATGATTCAGAAGTGTCTACTCACCCAAATCAGTCGGAATGTGGAAGCTTATATGGATGATATTGTTGTCAAGTCACGAAAAGGTTCCGACCTGCTCGCTGACCTCGCCGAAACATTTGCCAACCTCAGAAGGTATGATATCAAGCTCAATCCATCAAAGTGCACATTTGGAGTTCCTGGTGGCAAGTTACTCGGTTTTCTCGTTTCCGAACGGGGAATCGACGCTAACCCAGAGAAGATTGGCACTATTCTCCGAATGAAACGCCCTGTGCGAGTGCACGATGTCCAGAAGCTTACTGGATGCTTGGCCGCATTAAGTCGATTCATCTCACGACTCGGTGAAAAGGCACTGCCTCTTTACCGACTGATGAAGAAGGCTGACAAGTTCGAGTGGACTCCAGAAGCTGATGCAGCGTTTGCCGAGCTAAAAGCTCTGCTCTCCACCCAGCCGGTGCTTGCTGCTCCAATCAGCAGAGAGCCTCTGTTGCTCTACATCGCAGCCACAGGACAAGTCGTCAGTACTGTGCTAACGGTCGAGCGGGAAGAAGAAGGAAAAGCTCTCAAAGTTCAGCGCCCAGTGTATTATTTGTCTGAAGTCTTGACTCCATCCAAGCAGAGATATCCTCATTATCAGAAGCTTGTGTATGGAATATACATGACCACAAAGAAGGTTGCTCATTATTTCTCTGACCATTCCATCACAGTCGTCAGCGACGCTCCACTATCAGAGATGTTGCACAACAGAGATGCAACTGGTCGAGTGGCCAAATGGGCGATTGAACTTCTTCCCCTTGATATCAAGTTTGAGGCAAAGAAAGCCATTAAGTCCCAGGCGATAGCAGATTTCCTCGCCGAGTGGATTGAACAACAGCAGCCGACTGAAGTTCACTCGGAGCATTGGACCATGTTTTTCGATGGCTCTAAGATGTTGAATGGTTCCGGTGCTGGGGTTGTCCTGGTTTCCCCCAGAGGAGATAAGCTCAGATATGTGCTCCAGATTCACTTTGATTCCTCCAACAATGAGGCAGAATATGAGGCCCTCCTATATGGGTTGCGCATGGCCATTTCACTCGGCGTCCGTCGCCTAATGGTATATGGCGACTCGGATTTAGTGGTCAATCAGGTGATGAAAGAGTGGGACGTGAGAAGCCCAGCCATGACTGGATACTGCAGTGCAGTGAGGAAGCTGGAGAAGAAGTTCGAGGGGTTGGAGCTCCATCATATACCCCGACTGAAAAATCAAGCAGCTGATGATCTAGCAAAGATAGGTTCCAAGAGAGAAGCCATTCCGAGTGGTGTGTTCTTGGAGCATATACACACTCCGTCAGTCAAGGAAGATCCTTTCACCGAAGAAACTCCGCAGCCCAAGAGCGCCACAGATCCGACTGAAGTTGAAGTCCCGGCGGTGGTCGACTTGATCATGGAGGTTTTGGTAGTCATTCCCGACTGGACGATTCCGTATGTCGCATATATCTTGAGGAAAGAGCTTCCGGAGGATGAGGAAGAGGCTCGACAGATCGTCCGACGATCTAAGGCCTTTACCGTTATCAAAGGACAATTATACAGAGAAAGCGCGACTGGAGTCGGTCAGAAGTGCATAACACCAGAAGAAGGTCGACTCATCCTCAATGATATTCACTCGGGGACCTGTGGTCATCATGCGTCCTCTCGGACCATCGTGGCCAAAGCATACCGAGCCGGATTTTACTGGCCCAAGGCGAATGAGATGGCAAAAGAGATAGTAGATAAGTGCGAGGGATGTCAGTTCTACTCGAATATGTCGCACAAGCCTGCGTCAGCTTTGAAGACCATCCCACTCGTTTGGCCTTTTGCAGTTTGGGGGCTGGACATGATTGGTCCTTTGAGAACAGGACGAAGTGGCTTCACGCATGTACTGGTGGCAGTCGACAAATTCACCAAGTGGATCGAGGCTAAACCAATCAAGAGCCTTGACACCGGTACTGCTGTTAGCTTCATCAGGGAACTAATATTCAGATATGGAGTCCCGCACAGCATCATTACGGATAATGGGTCGAACTTTGACTCAGAGGAATTCAGAACCTTCTGCAACTCCCAGGGCACACGAGTCGACTACGCATCAGTCGCTCATCCGCAGTCGAATGGACAAGCAGAGCGAGCTAATGGTCTGATTCTTAAGGGATTGAAGCCTCAGTTGATGCGTGATCTCAAACACGCAGCTAGAGCTTGGGTCGACGAGCTTCCCTCAGTTCTTTGGGGACTGCGGACCACACCTAATCGGTCGACCGGAAGAACTCCATTCTTCTTGGTCTACGGAGCTGAAGCAGTCTTGCCGAGTGATCTTCTCCACAATGCTCCTCGAGTTGAAATCTACAACAAAGCAGAAGCTGAACAAGCGCGGTAGGACGCAGTCGACCTTTTAGAGGAAGAAAGGGAGATGGCTCTGATCCGTTCGACCATCTACCAACAAGATTTGCGCCGTTTCCACGCCAGAAATATGAGAGGTCGAGCCTTCCAGGAAGGGGATTTGGTTCTCCGAGTGGATCAGCACAAACCACACAAGCTTGCTCCTTCTTGGGAAGGCCCCTTCATTGTCACCAAGGTCCTCCACAACGGGGCGTATCGTCTTTACAACGTCGAGCATAATATCGACGAGCCCCGAGCTTGGAACGCGGAGCTACTCCGCCCGTTTTACACTTAAGTTTTATCACTCGGATGAGTTGCAATAAAGTACTTCTGTAGTTCATGGACCTCAAAATAATAAGTGTCATAGTTCCTCCATAATATCTGTCACTTTTTATTTTTGTCCAATGAAATTCCCCTCAGTGGGTGGCTTAGCCGCGAATCCGTTTCGCCTAAGTTTGTAAAAGTCCTACCGAGAGGTGAGCCAGACTCTCACTCGGAGGCTTAGCTGCGAATCCGTTTCGCCTAAGTTATCAAAATCCTACCGAGTGGTAAGCCTGACTTCCACTCGGAGGCTTAGCTGCGGCCCAGTGCTCGCCTAAGTTATAAAAATCCTACCGAGTGGAGAGCAACCCTCTCACTCGGGGGCTTAGCTGCAGTCCAAGCACTCGCCTAAGTTGTGAAAATCCTACCGAGTGGTAAGCCAGCCTTCCACTCGGAGGCTTAGCTGCAGCCTCGTGCTCGCCTAAGTTATCAAAATCCTACCGAGTGGTGAGCCAGGCTCCCACTCGGAGGCTTAGCTGCGAATCCGTTTCGCCTAAGTTATCAAAATCCTACCGAGTGGAGAGCAACCCTCTCACTCGAGGGCTTAGCTGCAGTCCAAGCACTCGCCTAAGTTGTGAAAATCTTAC
>NC_057803.1:626712514-626713254 GCF_018294505.1 Triticum aestivum
TGAAGAGCAACCCTCTCACTCGAGGGCTTAGCTGCAGCCTCGTGCTCGCCTAAGTTATCAAGATCCTACCGAGTGGTAAGCCAGCCTTCCACTCGGAGGCTTAGCTGCAGCCTCGTGCTCGCCTAAGTTATAAAAATCCTACCGAGTGAAGAGCAACCCTCTCACTCGGGGGCTTAGCTGCAGCCTCGTGCTCGCCTAAGTTATCAAAATCCTACCGAGTGGTAAGCCAGCCTTCCGCTCGGAGGCTTAGCTGCAGCCTCGTGCTCGCCTAAGTTATAAAAATCCTACCGAGTGAAGAGCAACCCTCTCACTCGGGGGCTTAGCTGCAGTCCAAGCGCTCGCCTAAGGTATAAAAACCCTGCCAAGTGGAGAGCAACCCTCTCATTCGGAGGGCTTAGCTGCAGCCCAGTGCTCGTCTAAGTGGACTAAAGAATAAGTCGATTGCAGCACAGGCACCTTGCTTTGAACCTGCAAAAGACATTCCGAGCCGAAGGCAATCGTATTCAAGCACCAAATCCAAGTTTGAATCGACATCTAAAGGAACCGAAAGTGCTCAGGCGTCAAGCCTGTTAAGGTTTGTCGGTTACAATTTCACTCGGCATACCGAGGCAAATTTAAAGCGTCGAGCCAGAAGAAGTTTTTTACCCCTCCTGTGGAGGGCTGGAAGGTGCAACAAATTCATCAAGGTCAATCCCGTCGGCGATCCGAGTGGCAGCTGCAAGGAAAGTTTCCATAAAGGA
>NC_057803.1:626713264-626742679 GCF_018294505.1 Triticum aestivum
TGCTCGCCTAAGTTATCAAAATCCTACCGAGTGGTAAGCCAGCCTTCCACTCGGAGGCTTAGCTGCAGCCTCGTGCTCGCCTAAGTTATAAAAATCCTACCGAGTGAAGAGCAACCCTCTCACTCGGGAGCTTAGCTGCAGTCCAAGCACTCGCCTAAGTTGTGAAAATCCTACCGAGTGAAGAGCAACCCTCTCACTCGGGGGCTTAGCTGCAGCCCTGTGCTCGCCTAAGTTACAAAAATCCTACCGAGTGAAGAACAACCCTCTCACTCGGAGGCTTAGCTGCAGTCCAAGCGCTCGCCTAAGCACAGGCACCTTGCTTTGAACCTGCAAAAGACATTCCGAGCCGAAGGCAATCGTATTCAAGCACCAAATCCAAGTTTGAATCGACATCTAAAGGAACCGAAAGTGCTCAGGCGTCAAGCCCGTTAAGGTTTGTCGGTTACAATTTCACTCGGCATACCGAGGCAAATTTAAAGCGTCGAGCCAGAAGAAGTTTTTTACCCCTCCTGTGGAGGGCTGGAAGGTGCAACAAATTCATCAAGGTCAATCCCGTCGGCGATCCGAGTGGCAGCTGCAAGGAAAGTTTCCATAAAGGATCTGAAGTCGTGCTTCTTGGTATTGGCCACCCGAAGGGCCGCCAGCTTCTCTTCTCGCGCATCTTTGCAGTGGACACGGGCCAGACACAGAGCGACATCTGCACCACACCGAGCCGAGGACTTCTTCCACTCCTGCACTCGACCAGGGATCGTGTTCAAACGGGCCATCAACGACTCAAGGTCATTCTGAAGTGTCTCCTCAGGCCAGAGCGTCGAGTCGATGCGAGATGTGGCGGCCTTCAGCCTTGCGAGATAGTCCACGACAGCTGCAACACGAGACTCCAGTCGGAAAACATCCATGGCAACTTCGTCGTTCACCGGAGAATTGACGGGGTCAAGGTTTGGCTCCAGTCGGCTGGTTTCTTCTTCAAAGTTTTGACAAAATTCTGCAAGGGTGATCACTAAGTCAAGGAGATAGTCGAATGGAAAAAGCCACAATTGGAAATATTTGCCAAACATGGAGGTTTACCTTCAAGCATAAGAAACAGCTTCTTGGCAAGGCCACTCAGGAAGGCCTCCAGTTCAGTTTTCTTCTCAGTCAATTTGCTGACTTGGTCGGTCAGGGCAGCTTTGTCAGTTCTCAGTCGACTGACCTCCTTGTTGGCAATCCCAAGAGCAGCTCTCAGATTGGTATTGTCTTGTTCGAGCTTGGTGACTGAAGCTAACTTCTCGTCAGCAAGCTTGATCTTCTCAGCTAGCTCAAGGTCTTTCTTCTGCTGGGCCTCCCTTACCTTACCTGCAAGTTACAGCAAGATCAGATGCTGAAACAAGCAAGGGGAAAAGCAGTCGTCAGGGTCTCACCAAACATACCTTCGGTCTCCTCCTTTGCCTTTGTCAGCTTCTCCTGAACCAGCTTCAAGCTCAGCTCGACTTGAGTATGTTTTTGTTCCAGCTCTGAGTAGCGAGCCACAAGATCACAAGAGTTCTGCGAAGAACCAATCGACTAAATTTCAAATATAATTCACTTCCGAGTGAAAAAGGGAAAAACACACGTTTCTAAGACTACAGCCGAATACAAGCATTCGACCGTAGTCTCGGGGACTACACCCAGCGGGTGCACTCAGCGTGCCCCCGCTAACACGGAGTTTATTCGACACACCCAGTGGGTGACTGCTATAAATTCCGGAAAAGAAAAGTTTTTGGTAGCATATCCAACAGAACAAACAGCGGTCGACTGACCTGGACATTGCTTTGGAGGGCAGAGCTGGCGTCATAAGCTGCCTGGCTCGCGTCTCGGATGGTCTTCAGCTGCTCCATCATGAGTCCCGCCTGGCGTATTGCCTCCTTCGCTGCACCAGCTTGGTCCTCTGGGACGTGGTGAGTCGTGAAGAGGGAGGGCTGCTGAGCACTCGTCAGTGGATTTGCGAAGGACACCGTGTGTCGAGTGGTGTTCTCTTCCTCCACAGTCAGAGTCTCAGGCGCCGTCACATCCTGAGGCACCTTACTGGCGGGCGTTTTCCGACTCTTCCTGCGTGCCAGTGGTTCTTCATCCTCGTCGTCGTCAGGAAGATTGGTAACAGTATGGGGCGGAGCTGCGAAGAAGAATCAGGATCAGAGGTCGCGAGTCAGTCGACTAAAAACGGTGTTAAGAATACAGTACCTGGGTTCGAAGTTGCCGCATCCTCCATCTCGTGGCCATCGGCCCGGGCCGAGGTCTCAGAAGTAGCAGCACTGCAACTCCAAAGGATCAGTCGACTAACTTCAGCGTCGACCAGAAATAAAGTTCGCACAGAATAAGAAAATATGAGCAGCATGGTTACCCTGATATGGTAGGGATGGACACCTTCATCTTCGGCAAGAGTTTGATCGGCTTCGACGAGGCCGCCCTGGGCTGCTTCGGCGCCTTTTCAGTCGGCGCTGGAGAGGTGGTCCTAGGGCGCTTGGTCGACTGCGTCGCAACCCCCTTGCCACGTTCAGTCGAAGGGTCGTGGACGAGCTTCGACCGCCTTTCCGAGCGCGGTGGCACGACCTCCTCCTCCTCCTCCTCCTCTTCCTCGTCCTCGACGTCGTCTTCATCACTGACATCATCATCATCGTCGTCTTCGTCCTCTGCGACATCCGAGTCCCATTCCTCCTCTTCCTGGCTCTCGCCTCCGCTCGCCTCGCCCTCCTCAGTCGAAGCTTGTGCCCCATTGGGCATCGAGTACAGCTCGGTGAGGGCCTAACAAATGCCCAGACAATGATCAGTCGACCAGTCGGCAGAGTAAACAGAGATGAATGCGACAAGAATGCAGTGGAGAGCAGGGCAAGTGTAACTTATCTGGATCACTGTTGTGGTCGAGTGGAGGAATCCGTCTGGCTCCGCGTGGGTTGTCCTTGTTTCCAGTGACGGCTACCATCCATCTTTCCAGAGTGACATCGTCGACTGCTTCTGGATGGACTCTAGTCTCGTCTTCGGTCCCACAGTACAACCACATGCAGTGGCTCCGGAACTGGAGAGGCTGGATGCGACGCCTGAGGAAAACCTCCAGGAGGTCCATGCCCATCACTCCCTCCCGAACCAACTGCACCACGCGCTCCATCAACATCTTCACGTCAGCTTTTTCCTCCGGAATCAGCTTCAGAGGGGAAGGCTTGCTCACTCGGTCCATGGTGAACGGAGGGAGTCCACTCGACTGCCCTGGCGTCGACTGGACCTGGCAGTAGAACCAAGTCGACTGCCAGCCTCTGACGGACTCGGGAAAGGTCATGGGCGGGAAGGTGCTCTTATTCCTCACCTGGATCCCCAGGCCCCCACACATTTGGACGACTCGGGTTCTCTCATCACCTGGGCTCGCCTTCTTCACGGTCTGAGAGCGACACGTGAATATATGTTTGAACAAACCCCAGTGCGGTCGACAGCCCAAGAAACCCTCACACATGGACACGAATGCAGCAAGATAGGCAATGGAGTTTGGGGTAAAGTGGTGAAGCTGCGCTCCAAAGAAATTCAAGAAGCCACGGAAGAAAATACTTGGCGGCAAGGAAAACCCACGATCAACATGAGTGGCCAAAAGCACACACTCACCCTCTTCTGGCTGTGGCTGCCACTCCATCCCCGGCAACCTCGCAGCTCCGTGAGGGATCAAGCCCTCGTTGGCCATGTCGAGGAGGTCCTTCTCTGTGATGGTCGACTGGATCCAGTCTCCTTGGACCCAGCCCTTCGGCAGGCGGGATCTGGACGAGGACCCTCCGCGGCTGGTGGATCTCCCCTTCGCCTTCTCCGACGCCGACGCCTTCTTGGCGCGCTCCAGCGCCGCCGTCTTCTCCTTGGCCATGGTCGCCGGAGAGATGCGCGAAGGGAAGTGGTGCGGGGACGAGAGCGAGCACGCTGAGCTGGGAAGAAGGAAGCAGAGAGAGAGGGAGAATGCTGGGGCGCAGCACAGAAATCCTCGCCGGGTGCATTTATAAGGTCCCTTCCGAGTGGCTGACATGTGGGCCCGGTCGATCTAATCATATCTGAGAGCAGTTATGCAGGCTGGATACGTGGCGAAAAAGGCGGCGCGGAGATCGAGGCATCTATGCCTCGTCCCATCCGAACGCCGCGGTCCGCCCCGCTTCGCGCGCGCCCCCAAATTTCGCATCCCGCGGAATCCGCGAGCAACAAATCAGTCTGTCAGACGCGGTGTTTCCGGCGATCCGTCGCTCGGAGATCACTCGACGCAAAAACAGAATGGATCGAGTCGACTGAAGGCAAATTACTCCCTGTCAACGAAGAGATTCTTTGGTCCAGAACAACGCACAACTAGAGCGCAAAGGTCAATCGGAAACGACATCGACTCCTTCTTCACTCGAAGCCTCAATCCATTCGGGGGCTAATGATGGGGTTATGTACCTAGGGTAGGGTCATGGACCTGATCCAAGTAACTTACCCTAGGACATCCTTAGAAGAGGTCGCCTTCCAGTCGACCAACGAGGATTCACTCGACCGGCCAGAAGGACTCGACCACGAAGACTCACTCGACCACCAGGAGGTCAAGAGGCACTCTGCACTGCAACGGCCTGTAATCAAGTAGACTTTATGATAGTAAAGGCACTTTATGTGGGGCGTTACCAGTAACGCCCCAGACTTAACTCACCTTAAACCCTCTCCTGCGTGGGCTGGCTAGGGTCCTGGCGCACTCTATATAAGCCACCCTCCTCCACAGGCAGAAGGGTCCGGCACCTTGTAATTCATACATTCATAATCCACTCGACCGCCTCCGGGCTCCGAGACGTAGGGCTGTTACTTCTTCCGAGAAGGGCCTGAACTCGTACATCCTTTGTGCTTACAACCTCTCCATAGCTAGGACCTTGCCTCTCCATACCTACCCCCCACTCTACTGTCAGGCTTAGAACCACGACAGGAGGCGCCTTTGAGCGCCTCCAACAGATTGTCCGGCGCCTCTGGTTGGATGGCGGTCACCGGCACGGAGGGCCTGCTCCTCTTGGAAGGAGGTCCCCCGCCGGACTCTGGAACCTTTGGAGGTTCCGGAGCGGTGTCCGGCCTAGAGCCGGACTTGGAGCCCTGGGGTTTTTTCCCCTTCACTCCTGGAGTCCGGGAGGTTGCCTCGCGGCGCCTCCAGGACCACCTCCTCCTGGCTTGGAACCTGTTGGGACAACACTTCAGCGTCGTCCGTAGGGCGGGGGGAGGAAGCCGTCGGAAGCGAATTCACATCTGACGAGTCCAGTGAACCGCTCGATGACGCGTCGAGCCGGTCTTTGGGTGGGCTGCATAATCATATTCGACATAAGGGAAAGCACTGCAATAAAGGAATACTATGAATTACTCTGGTATCCGGATACTTACAATTTCGCCAGGGGCTTGGCCCTGTGCGGCCACTCCTCTTCGCCGTCGTCGGCGTTGGTGGAGTAGTCCGGAGGAAGGGTTTTCCCCTTCTTGGACCCTTAGGCTTCCCTAGTTGGGGCGGCCTTCCTTTTCTTCCCTTCCCCCCACTACTAGGGAAAAGGCTAGCAGCAGCGCGGGTTTTAGGCCTATCAGCAGCGCGGGTACCCGCGCTACCAATAAGGCGCTACAGCTAACTCTTAGTAGTAGCGCTGCCTGTACCCGCGCTACCACTATTGACTATAGCAGCATCGCTTTTCAGGAACGTGCTGCTATTACTTAGCTGTAGCGATTTCCCGGTCCAGCGCTACTGTTATATCTTTCACCATTTCCCCATTCCGACTTCGATAAACTGCAATTTCCAGATACTAGGTACTACTAGATATCAATTTCATAAAGCATTATAGGTACTAGGTAGTACTCCCTCGGTTCGAAATTACTCGTCGTGGTTTTAGTTCAAAGTTGAACTCAAACCACGACGAGTAATTTGGAACCGAGGGAGTACTAGATAACAATTTCATATATACTCAACATGCATCCTCAAGCAGTACAAGGTGACATCGACGACAATCATCATATTTAGTTCTAGATGATATCGACGACGATCATCATATGTAGTTCTACATGATATCGACGACGATCATCATATGTAGTTCTAGATGATATAGCCACATACACATATGTAGTTCTAGATGATATCGACGACGATCATCATCCTCCAGCCTGGGCGGTGGGTGTTCCTGATAGTAATTAGGATGGCCTATCCAGCACGAAGATTCTTGCCAACGAGGAATCTCTTCCACCCAACCGAGTTCGAGTGTGTGCGACCATCTGTGCCCATGCGGTAAGTACATGTGGTGACGGAGCCCCTTGCGGTAAGGCGTAGTCCAACTGAGCCTTCTTCATCAGGCTCGATACCACAACTCACAGATAGGTTCTTTGACAATCTCTGAATAAGAAAAACATATCAATTAATAAATAGCCTAAGCATGTGATCAGACTCTACACTAAAGTATATCATCGACTAGATTCCACAAATCATATCATTGGACTCTACACTAAGCATATCATCGGATTCACTAAGCATATAATCAGATAATTTGCATTTGTAAGTATAACAATAAAGCATATATATATCATCAAATTACTACATGTAGTACGTTTAACATACCATTTCATGCCGATCGACCATGGTACTTGTCAGGCGGGTCACGAATGGAACCCCGACGAAGTCATCACGTGGCGGAATTATGTCCCATAGGTTGCACACCTCCTCCTCGCTCAGCCTCATTCTTTGAGCTATGATGGCTTCATGAAGTGGGTTCTCATCATCTTCATTGAGTGGGTCCTCATTATCTTCATCATCTTCGTCATCTTCATCATCTTCCACCAGGTTGATATAAATGACAACCAGCTTGGGTCTTTCTGCTCTGAAGGAGAATCTGATCAACTCACCACTAGTAAGACGCATGCGAGCGAGGAAACGGGCCCATCCATCTCCTCCAATCTGCGACATATTGCGTCCTTTCTCGACCTCCATATTGTACGGCCCCCCAGGAGCCTCAAATGTCACAGTATCTCCTGTCAGCTTGTTGAATTTCAACCTCACATTGCATGGGACGATCTATGTAAGAAAAGCAAAATGACACAATGCAGTAATGCCAACACTAAAAATATAATAGTTGTTACATTTCATCTAATTTCTTACCGCCGCATGATGAAAACTCAGATGGAAGTAGATGCCGAACAGCTTGCCAGTTGCAAGGTTGCTGGCGCACCTTGACTTGCACAGTCGACATAGTGGTGCTGGTGGTGGCGCCATTTTACTAAATCAACTAAATCAAAATGTTCTAAATCAACTAGCCTACTAAATCAACTAAATCAACTAGCCTACTAAATAAACTAAATCAAAATGTTCTAAATCAACTAAATCAACTAGCCTACTAAATCAACTGAATCATATCAACTAAATCGACTAAATCAACTAGCATACTAAATCAACTAGCATACTAAATCCACTAGCATACTAAATCAACTAAATCAAAATCTTACATATGAAAGCCTACTAAATCAAAATGTATCAGGGAGGAGGGACAAGGAGGGGCGACTCGAGGAGGGAGAAGATAGTAGGACGGAGGAGGAAGGCGGAGCGAGGAGGGGCCGGCTGGCGGCGAGTGGAGGGAGGACGGATCGAGGAGGAAGGCGGAGCGAGGAGGGGGCGGCCAGCGGTGAGTGGAGAGAGGACGGAGGAGGAGGCCGGTACCGAGTCCAGCGAGGAGGATGAGGCTACAGCGGCGCAGATCGGGGGAGGGGCGACGGGGGAGGACCGGCTGCGCGGGGGGTGAGGAGGAGACCGTGATCGAGTGTGTGTGAGTGTGATCTGTGGATGAGGCGTGCTAGTGAGATCTGTAGTTAATTTAGCAGTAGCGATTATTGCCAGAATGCGCTACTGCTACGTTACGTAGCAGTAGCGCTGTCTATTTTAATGCACTGCTGCTATAACTGGCCTCGCGGCGGCGTCGTGGTAATTTTAGCAGTAGCGCCGCTTGGAGTGCGCGCGCTACTGATAAACTTGTTTCAGCAGCGAGTTTCCACAGCCCGCGCTACTGCTACTTAGCAGCAGCGCCTGATTTTATAGCGTGCTGCTGGTAAGATTCTGTGTATAGGATTTTCCCTAGTAGTGCCAGCTAGAGGGGGAGAGGTCTCTTCTTCCTCCTCCTCGTCTTCGTGGGAGGAGTTCGTCTTGGAGCCGTCGGATGATGGATCAGACACCTCCTGGCACCGGGCAATCGTTTGAGTCCCCGTGGCCTTCTTCTTGGCCTTCTTCTCCGGCACCACATAGGGTGCCGGAACCAGCAGCTTCGCCAAGCGAGCATCTGTTGGGCCTTTGGGCAAAGGAGCCGGACAGTTGATCTGTCCGGACGTCTCCTGCCAATCCTGTCAAAGGTAAGGGAGTTTAGATCCCGCATGGAGTCAAACTATGAAAAAGTAATACCCTGTAAAAGGTAAAAATAGCTTACTGCACGAGCGTGACGCTGCATGCTAAATCTGCGATCCTCGGTAACAGATGCGGGGGCCTCGGCGCCTTTGAAAAGCACCTTCCAGGCATCTTTGTACGTCATGTCGAAGAGCCTGCTCAGAGTTCGGCGCCGCGCCGGGTCGAACTCCCACAGGTTGAAAGCCCGTTGTTGACACGGGAGGATCCGGCGGATGAGCATAACCTGGACTACGTTGACAAGCTTGAGCTGCTTGTCCACCAGGGTTTGGATGTATGTTTGGAGTCCGGTCAGCTCTCCCTTTTTACCCCACGACAGGCCCGTCTCTTTTCAGGAGGTGAGCCGCGTAGGGGGCCCGGATCGGAACTCGGGGGCTGCGACCCACTTAGGGTCGCGCGGCTCGGTGATGTAAAACCACCCTGATTGCCACCACTTTAGGGTCTCCACAAAGGAGCCCTCGAGCCATAAGATGTTGGGCATCTTGCCCACCATGGCGCCTCCGCACTCCGCACGCCGCCTGGTTGCTGCGCACCACCTTCGACTTGACATTGAAAGTCTTGAGCCATAGGCCGAAATGGGGGCGGATGCGGAGGAAAGCCTCGCACACGACGATAAACACTGAGATGTTGAGGACATAGTTCGGTGCCAGATCGTGGAAATCCAGGCCATAGTAGAACATGAGCCCCCAGACAAATGGGTGGAGAGGGAAGCCCAGTCCGCGGAGGAAATGGGGGAGGAACACCACCCTCTCATGGGGCCTAGGGGTGAGGGTGAGCTGCCCCTCTTCGGGAAGCCGGTGCGCAATGTCGTTAGACAAGCATCCGGCCTTCCTTAGTCTTTTGATATATACGTCCGTCCGTAACGGAGGAGACCATCCACTTGCCTCCCACTCCGGACATGACTAGAGAAGGTTGAGGTGGGGAGTGCGGACTTGGGCGTTGGAGCTTGAGTGCGCGAAAATGCATAGGCAAAGGAGGAAGAAGGCATAGGTGAAAAGGCGGATCCTTATCCCCTTATATGGGTGGACGCGAGTATGCGTCCCCACCAGCCCGGTAAAACTCGCTTATCTCCCAAGCACCGTAATCGATGGCGCGGTTGGGTTACCCACGCCCGTATTGATGAGAATCCCGGAATAAGGGGACACGATCTCTGCTTTGACAAGACGTGCCAAGGAAACCGCCTCGCATAACACGCTGAGGCGGGATAATAAAACAATTCGAATAAAGGCTTGGCCGTGGTGTGATGTCACACTAGGGAATACGTCATCATATTAGATTTGTGTAAATATTATTCTCTCTATGTGGAAATTTATTTTGCAGAGCCGGACACTATATTTGTGTTCAAAATCTCCTATGAAGTACTTGGAGGAGGAACCCGCCTTGCAATGCCGAAGACAATCTGCGCGCCGGACTCGTCATCATTGAAGCCTGGTTCAGGGGCTACTGAGGGAGTCCTGGATTAGGGGGTGTCCGGATGGCTGGACTATACCTTCAGCCGGACTCCTGGACTATGAAGATACAAGATTGAAGACTTCGTCCCGTGTCCGGAAGGGACTTTCCTTGGCGTGGAAGGCAAGCTTGGCGATACGGATATGTAGATCTCCTACCATTGTAACCGACTTTGTGTAACCCTAACCCTCTCCGGTGTCTATATAAACCGGAGGGTTTTAGTCCGTAGGACAACATACAGAACAACAATCATACCATAGGCTAGCTTCTAGGGTTTAGCCTCTCCGATCTCGTGGTAGATCTACTCTTGTACTACCCATATCATCAATATTAATCAAGCAGGACGTAGGGCTTTACCTCCATCAAGAGGGCCCAAACCTGGGTAAAACTTCGTGTCCCTGGCCTCCTGTTACCATCCGGCCTAGACGCATAGTTCGGGACCCCCTACCCGAGATCTGCCGGTTTTGACACCGACACCGGTGATGCCCATAGTTTGAGGAGTTCATGTATTCATTATGTGCTAATGCTTTGTTCCGATTCTTTATTAAAAGGAGGCCTTAATATCCCTTAGTTTCCATTAGGACCCCGCTGCCATGGGAGGGTAGGACAAAAGATGTCATGCAAGTTCTTTTCCATAAGCATGTATGACTATATTCGGAATACATGCCTACATTACATTGATGAATTGGAGCTAGTTCTGTGTAACCCTATGTTATGGCTGTTACATGATGAATCACATCCGGCATAGTTATCCATCATTGATCTGATGCCTACGAGCTTTCCATATACTGGTTTACGCTTATTTACTTTCCCGTTGCTATTGTTACAATCACTACAAAATACCAAAAACAGTACTTTGCTTTCATTAACCTTTTGTTACCGTTACCATCACTATCATATTACATTGCTACTAAACACTTTGCTGCAGATACTAAGTTTCCAGGTGTGGTTGAATTGACAACTCAGCTGCTAATACTTGAGAATATTCTTTGGCTCTCCTTGTGTCGAATAAATAAATTTGGGTTGAATACTCTACCCTCGAAAGCTGTTGCGATCCCCTATACTTGTGGGTTATCAGGTATCCGAGGAGCCCCTTTAAGTTTCCGGCCTTTATCAATGCCTTGTTATTTGTATGCCACACCTTGGGTTTGAAGTTGTTCCCGGGCGATAGTGCCCTCTTGCGTCCAAGCTCCAACGCCGGACTACATTCGAGGTATCTTTTGCAGCCGAGCACCAACGCTGGACTGCCTCCGAGCTCCAACGCAGGAACGTATCTGAGCTCCAACGCCGGACTGTATCCGAAGAGTATTGTTACATCCGAGGTCCAACGCCGAACTGCATCCGAGCTCCAGCGTCCGACTGTATCTGAGCTCCAACGCCGGACTATATCCGAGGTGTCATAGATCACCTTGGTTCAAAAAAGTTGAAGGAGTTTAGCCGAGCTTAATGCCGGAAATGCCCTCCATGGAGCCAACAACTAGCGCCCGAGCTTTATGCCGGACTGCTTCTGAGGTGGTGCACCACCCCGACTGCGGGACGATTTTTGTCAATATTTTTGATTGGTGCAATTTATTCTCCACCGAGATATATAGCCAGTAGCCCTCAAGGTGTGTATCGGTCTAAAACCCGAGATGCACCTGAAGGATGACGTAAGAAAGCTGATCCCAGTAGCCCCTGAGACTCAGGTTGATTCGCAAAATTGGCCTGAGGATCAACTCCTAGCTCGGCAGAATACTTCGGGACACAAAAAGCGGTGTGCAAAGTCCTCGAGACTTAGGTTGGGTGTGGCCGACCAATCTGAGGATCATAATCTCCTCGAAAACTATATTGCACTTAAATTGTCTGCATTGGATTGTCAAATGCAGTAGCCCCCCGAGAATTGGGTTGGGCAAAATGGTCGACCCTAGGATCATACCTCCTCAGGAAGAAGTTCAACTGTGATGTATTTTTGTCAATACCGAGGTGGAGTTCAGAAGGAAAGTTGCCGAACTATAGTTTTTAGAAAAGAGTTTCACGCCGAACACCTTCACCAAGAGAATGTCCCTCTTCCTGAAACATAAAATAGGTGAAAGATGTTATAAGCTAAAAAAGGCAAACAAACATGCGTAAAAACTTTACGTCTAGATTGAATCAAGCTGTTTTGGTGCCAATATGAAATTGGTCTTAAAATTGTACTTTCGTCATGTTTTGACATGACAGATCTAATCTCTAGACTTCAAGTGGGTCAGCCCTCGGCTTCAACCTCCCTATCCCGAAGGCGGAGTGTTTCTCAGGCTAGTTTAGCGAACTAAACGCTAGCGGCTTTTAGAGAGAAACCAGGCTACCTGGCTATTGATCATACACCTGAGTCGAGAAAGGAGTGGTAGAAAAAGACTGTGCAGTGACTAATAAAAATGACTCATACTAATTCAAGTGCCCCCAAGCGACTTGGCTAAAAGATTTTATCATGAGTTTATGTACCGAAGTACTTATATCATATTTGTGTTCATCCGACCTTTAAACGCATCTTAACCGACCGTCGTCTTCTCCCTCTTCGGTCAAGGGCCGAAAAGTGTTATGTACTCCACCTATCGAGAATATCGACGGTGTTTCCGATAACCAGGCAATCAGGCCATAAGGCTGTAACAGACAAAGCACGCTCAGGAAACTTATGCTATATTACTGACGAAATGTAAGAAGCATCCTCGAAGAAAATAGTACCTCCACCGATACCTTTCTTTGGTTTCTCATTGTTACTATGAGACTTGTGCAGTAGATTTTTTGTATTCATGAGTTCCGTTGTGTTCCGACCATGATTGAAAACAATAAGAGCGCTAGCTTTCGGCTTCACCCAGTCTAAGGTCCGAGCTCGAATGAACCGATCGTGACAATCGCGGAGGTTCTCCCTTTACTCCCTAGCCGAACAATCAGGAACGTAGGGGTAAACATAGGAGCAAGGCAACCCAGCTTGCGGAACACTTAAGTCAACATGGTGCATATTCTGGCGTAATGCACGGACAAGAAACGAAGCCATACAAGTATAATCATATGCAAGAAGAATGGCTTCATAAAGGAAGCTCCCAACTAAACGGGGTATTTGAATTTGTGTGTCACAAACAAAGTTTTGAAAAGGAAGTTCACATACAACTTTTTGCCAAAAAAATATAATGCTTGGTCGAACCGAACAAAATTTAAAACTGGAAGTTTTTGAGCATGAAAGCGACTTAGCTAGTTAATGTGTTCGGTATTGATGACGCGGTCTGAGCTTACGATGGGACGAAGTCCTAGCCCCTAAGCCGGTTCCGAAGTGTCCGAGAAAAGAGCTCGGCTTGACGAAGTGGCGACATTGCGCGGCTGACGTGTTGAGGAGCAGCCGAGCTAACGAAGCTGGTCGGCTGATGATGCCGGAGTCCCCGGAGTAGGTTTGATGAAGAGATGGCAAAGCCCCCGGTCCAGCCGAGGTGACGCGGTAGGTCGGTAAGGCGACGACGGGAACCCCATGTCAACACGTCAGTACGCTGGAGTGACAGCGCTGCCCGACCCGAATCGTTTACATGTGCACAAAAAATAGTGCAAGCCGGAGATAATAATAATAAAAATCGTTGCATAATTAATAATTTATGCAAAGTGAGTAATAAAAGAAATATGACCCTTTTGCCGAACACTCGATGAGGTGGAGCTCTCTCAGCGATGCCGAAGTTCCAGAGGCAACCGAACATGTCGGTATGGCGATTCAACCAACAAGGTGATCACGAGAGCCAATTTATGCTGATTGGGACGACAACGCCGGCTTGCCGAAGTGACCGCGTGACGCAGTCGAAGTTGATAACCTGATCCGGATGTAGCCATAGGAGTGAGAGAACTTCCCCAAAGTAACTACTTAATTAAATAATATAAAGTGAGAAAGGAAAAAAGAAGGTCAAATCTCCATGTGGTTGCGCCGAGCCGAACTCTCTTCGGCCTCGATGGGCGTCGTCGTGCCAGGTAATGCGCGGTGTAAGTCAATTGCATGCTGACACAGACACACGCGCTGAGGCGACGCCGCAACTTGATCGATGCAAGCAGGACGATGATGTCGTCCCACAGAGTTGACCGCGTGATGCAGTCGAAGTTGATTACCTGCACACATGGAATAGTGCAAGAAAGTAATAATAATAATTGAGAAAAAATGCATAATTAATTTTTGTGAAGTGGATAAGCTTGGTAAATATGGCCTGAGCGCCGGGGTCGGCTCGATGGCGTGGCGGTGTTGTGGCACGGCGATGTCGACACAGGTCAGCCGGCCTAGGTCATAGTGAGAGGCTGGCTAGACCGACAGTACGTACAAGCGTCGGTATAATATCTCTGCAAAAATAATGCAGTGCGGACAAACATAAAATATTCTGCATAATAATTTTATGTACTGAACAAATGTGTAGTTAGGCAAAATAAAACCTGCTCCATAATATCGACCGCAGCAAAGTGAACGGTGTGGTCCGTTAAGAACAAGTACAAACCAGTACCAGAGATAGACTGAAGTTGGTCTTTACGTGGAGTAGTAGTATTCGGACTACTATAATTCAACGACCAAATTTAGGGAGCCATGCTGTGAAACTAGTAGCCCATTGGATTAGTACACTTTGGTTTTGTTAGAGAAACACTAGCGTCCAGCGATTGCCTAGGTTGCTGAATTAGAAAAAGAATAGAATAAACAAACAAGGAAGGAATCTCCCATGAATGGCCGCTAAGAAAGCTCCTGTCGGCCTCGTGTGCGCTGCCACACGTGGGACGTAGTCCGGCGTGGCTCCTTGATCGTAGCGCCGCGTGATGAAAATTTTCTCTTTCCGTCGACCCTCTCTGGCTTTCTACATCCGTGTCCGGCTGCCCGCATCTCCAATACTTTTACGGCACAGAACTGGTATACTGCCAGACGTCGGACACTTTTTCCTGATCTTGATTTGACGGCGAATCAGGTAGCACGAGCCAGCGCCCATAATTTTGCAAAAAAGATGCCTCACGTAGAACAGATCTAACTGAAAAAATATCACCTGATCACCCATCGATCCATGACGATCACCCAGCAGGCTCTTAATGAAAGCACCAATGTCGGTTCAATATCCGGCGTATCTTGTAGTAGGGGTCCTCAGCTAGGCGTCTTGGAGTGATAGTAACATGGACACGAAATTTTACCTAGTTTCGGGCCATCATGATGGAGGTAAAACCCTACATCCTGCTTTTGATTATATTCATATCGGGTGTAATACAGAGTACATGTGTCTACCATGAGATTGATCTAATGAATGTCTGATCATCTATTGAAGATATGCAAGAGGTAATATGTGGAAATTTATTACCCCATATCTTTAGTGTCTGATCATCTAATACCCTTTTTCTTTCATAGATTTCTTTGCCTCTTGCATATCTTCAGGACTGAGAAATAGAACACCTCTCTTCTTCGGAGTTGATTTAGGAATAGGATCATTAATTGGAGCAGGAGCTGGCTTAGGAGCTGGCTCAAGAGGTGCCCAATTATTTTCATTTGTCAACATATTATTCAATAAGATTTCAGCTTCATTCGGTGTTCTTTCCCTAAAATGATAACCAGCACAACTATCCAGGTAATCTCTGGAAGCATCGGTTAGTCCATTATAAAAGATATCAAGTATTTCATTTTTCTTAAGAGGATGATCAGGCAAAGCATTAAGTAACTTGAGAAGCCTTCCCCAAGCTTGTGGGAGACTCTCTTCTTTAATTTGCACAAAGTTGTATATTTCCTTTAAAGGAGCTTGTTTCTTATGAGCAGGGAAATATTTAGCAGAGAAGTAATAAATCATATCCCGGGGACTACGCACACAACCAGGATCAAGAGAATTAAACCATATCTTAGCATCACCCTTTAATGAGAACGGAAATATTCTAACGATATAAAAGTAGCGAGATCTCTCATCATTAGTGAACAGGGTGGCTATATCATTTAATTTAGTAAGATGTGCTACAACAGTTTCAGATTCATAACCATGAAACGGATCAGATTCAACCAAAGTAATTATACCAGGATCAACAGAGAATTCATAATCCTTATCAGCAACACATATAGGTGAAGTAGGTAAAGCAGGGTCAGGTCTCATCCTAGCATTTGGAGATTCCTTATTCCATTTAGCTAATAACCTTTTGAGTTCATATCTATCTTTGCAGGCTAAAATAGCTAAAGAAGCATCTTGATCAAATAAATAACCCTCGGGAATAACAAGTGATTCTTCATCATCACTTTCATCTTCATAATCAGATTTAATATTTTCAATCTCTCTAGCCCTAGCAAGTCGTTCCTCGAGAAAATCACTAAGTGGCATAGTGGTATCAGGCATAGAGGTAGTTTCATCATAAGTATCATGCATAGTAGAAGTAGCATCATCAATAACATGCGACATATCAGAACGAATAGCAGAAGCGGGTGTAGGTGTCGCAAGCTTACTCATAACAGAAGGTGAATCAAGTGCAGAGCTACATGGCAGTTCCTTACCTCCCCTCATAGTTGAGGGATAGATCTTAGTTTTTGGATCTCTCAAGTTCTTCATAGTGTCTAGCAGATATAAATCCCATGTGACTCAAAGAATAGAACTATGCTCCCCGGCAACGGCGCCAGAAATTAGTCTTGATAACCCACAAGTATAGGGGATCGCAACAGCTTTCAAGGGTAGAGTATTCAACCCAAATTTATTGATTCGACACAAGGAGAGCCAAAGAATATTCTCAAGTATTATCAGATGAGTTGTCAATTCAACCACACCTGGAAACTTAGTATCTGCAGCAAAGTGTTTAGTAGCAATGTAATATGATAGTGATGGTAACGGTAACAAAAGAGTAATGAAAGCAAAGTAGTGTTTTTGGTATTTTGTAGTGATTGTAACAGTAGCAACGGGAAAGTAAATAAGCGTAAACCCGTATATGGAAAGCTCGTAGGCATCAGATCAATGATGGATAATTATGCCGGATGTGGTTCATCATGTAACAGCCATAACATAGGGTGACACAGAACTAACTCCAATTCATCAATGTAATGTAGGCATGTATTCCGAATATAGTCATACATGCTTATAGAGAACCGGAACAAAGCATTAGCACATAGTGAATACATGAAGTCCTCAAACTACGAGCATCACCGGTGTCGGTGTCAAAACCGGCGGATCTCGGGTAGGGGGTCCCGAACTGTGCGTCTAGGCCGGATGGTAACAGGAGGCAAGGGACACGATGTTTTACCCAGGTTCGGGCCCTCTTGATGGAGGTAAAACCCTACGTCCTGCTTGATTAATATTGATGATATGGGTGTTACAAGAGTAGATCTACCACGAGATCAGAGAGGCTAAACCCTAGAAGCTAGCCTATGGTATGATTGTATGTTGTGATTGTTGCCTACGGACTAAAACCCTTCGGTTTATATAGACACCGGAGAGGGTTAGGGTAACACAAGGTCCGTTACAAAGGAGGAGATATCCATATACGTATTGCCTAGCTTGCCTTCCACGCCAAGTAGAGTCCCATCGGGACACGAGACGAAGTCTTCAATCTTGTATCTTCATAGTCTAACAGTCCGGCCAATGGAGATAGTCCGGCTGTCCGGAGACCCCCTAATCGAGGACTCCCACAGTAGCCCCTGAACCATGCTTCAATGACGACGAGTCCGGTGCGCAGTATTGTCTTCGGCATTGCAAGGTGGGTTCCTTCTCCGAAAATAAATTCCACATTCCACCGCAGAGAGAATAACGTTTTCGCAGATCTAATTTGCTGGCTTGTTTTGGCAGCATGACGTTACGTCACGGCCCGGTGATTATTCGAACCATTTTGTACCAGCTCCACACATAACGCGAGGCGGTTTCGTGACACGTCTTGCCGAAGCGGAGATCGTGTTCCCCCAATTACGGGATTCTCATTAATGCGGTCGTGGGTAACCCAACCGTGTCTAGGACTCGTAGATTATAGGCAAGTCCTAAACGGCTACGGAGAGGACGCTTGATATTGACCCTCTTTATAAAGGGACGAGGTTTTTGCTTTTTCTCTCTCGTGCTCAATCGAACCCTTCCTCCGCCTCGAGTTCTAACACCCAAAGCCCAGGTTAGGTGCTTCGGATCTTCAATCATGTCCGGATCCAGCCTTCAAGGCCGATGGATGCCCTCCTCCGTTACGGAAGAGGACATTAAGAAGTTGAGGGAGGCCAGATACCTGACCGCCGAGGTTTCGCATCGGCTGCCTGCTCGAGGGCAGGTCGTCCCTACTCCCAAACCCAACGAGAATGTTGTGTTCGTCTCCCACTTCCTCCGAGGTCTAGGCCTCACTCTGGATCCTTTCATCAGGGGATGTTCTATTACGGGCTACATTTTCACGATCTAGCTCCGGACACCTTTCTCCACATCTCGACGTTTATTGTCGTGTGTGAGGCCTTCCTCCGCGTTACCCCTCACTTCGGCATGTGGCTCAAGACCTTTGAAATAAAGCCGAAGATGATCGAGGGGCAACAGGTAGCGTGCGGAGGTGCATCAATAGGCAAGATGGCAGGAGCTCCATGTCCGGAAGGTTCCTTTCCAGAGGTGTCCAAATTATGGCAACGGGAGTGGTTTTACGTCACGGCTCCCCGAATTGCCAAGTGGGCGGCTGTCCCCGCTTTCCGCTCGGGCCCCCCACCACAACTGATGTCATGGGTTAGCAGAGGCCTAAGCTGGGGTCCAGCCAAGGACGTGCCTATACTGCAAAGCCGCATTCGAGATCTCTTCGAGGGAGATTTTAATTTGGCTGTGGTAATACAAGTTATGTTGGTTCGTCAAGTACAGCCTTGTAGACGTCGGCCCCTTCGCTTGTGGGAGTTCAACCCAGAGGGACCACGTGCCATTCAAAGTTTCCTCGGCCTGACGCACAAGGAGATGTACAAGTCATTCTTCGGATCTCAAGTGGAGTGTCCGGATATTACCGAGGACGTGGGCCTGAGCAGTAACCGCGCTGCCGAACAAGTAAGAAATCCTCTGGCCGAACACACTGTCTTTTATTCGAAGTTGTTTCTGAGAGTTCGCTTTTTGACCAGGACTGGCTAATGAAGGCGAAGATGATTCGGTGTTTGGCCCCCCTCCCTGAGGGTTTGGAAAATCCGGTATTGGAAAAGATGCTCGAGGTTGCACCTTGCCCGGTGCCCTCGAAGGAAGATACCGGGGGGATAATACGGGTGGACGCGGGCCCCCGTCGCTGCTCGTTCCAACCGAGGGAATGAGCGTCTCCATGAAGGAGGACAACCGGGGGAGGAAAAGGACTGCTTCCGAGGATCCGGAAGCCGAAGCCTCCAAGCGGGAGAAGAAATCTCCCTCAGAGGGTCCCGCCTTGGGGTGTGCTCCTGCCGCACACAGTCCGCGGGGGGATCTGCCCTCCAACGAGTCGTAAGTGATCCCAAAATACTTTAAGGTATGCTATCTTTCTTCTGAGAAAATAACAACCGCATATATCTTGCAGTTCGGGCCTTAGCCCCTCTCAGATGAGCTCGTCTTCGGGGGATCTTCTTCCAGAGATCCAGAAGCGGGTGACCCCGAAGTGTCGTCACGAAGGGCCTCTCCGAATCCGGTGAGGCCAGAAGATAATCCCATAGACCCCCAAAGTCCGGCACCGTCTGATGTGCGGTCGGACATTCTGAGGGAGTTGGTGGGGCGAGCGGCCATCTCAGAAGAACACCGTGTGCTGATGGGTACGGTGATGGAGAGAATCTCGTCCGCCAAAAGCGGATTACATGAAGCCTTTATGAGTCTAGTGATAGGCTTTGAGGTACGTAAGATAATATGTGATAGTACTGCACATGTTAGGTGTGCCCTGTGTAGATAGTAGCCCCTGAGACTCTGGTTACCGTCGAGAATGGCGGCGAACAGAGGATTATATTCTCAGGCAATAACCAGACTGCCCTTAAGTGCAGGTGGTGGAGGCTCCGGTGGCTAGCCGGACTAGTGAGTTTGCCAAATTAAAACGGCAACTGAATGCGGCAGACGCCGACCTCAAGCTTGTTAACAAGAGGCTTGACGAGGCATAGGGTAAGTGTTATTATCTGGTGAACGCCACATAGTAAGAGCAGCATAATGCCAATATCTTTAATATGTTGTGACTGCAGATGGAGCTACCTCCGTGGAAGCCTTGCGGGCAGAACTTACCCGAGCTAAGGAACAAGTGAGGATTAGTAATGCCGCTGCTGTGAAGGCGGCCGAAGAGTTGAAGGCTGAGAAGGCCGCACATTGCGAGAGCCAAGAGAAGATGGCCAAGATGGTCGTGGAATTAAAAGACACTACCGATCGTTGTCGAGTCCTTGAAAAGGAAAACCGAGCAAAGGCAGCGGACCTTGAGAAGGCCACGACGGCGGAGAAGGACACCCGTTCTGCTATGAGAGCGAAGAAGGAGGAGCAGCAGGAAGCCGGGGATATTGCATCTAGGAAACCCTTCATGTTACGGAGGAAGTTCGGAGATCCACGGTATGCCCCTCTGGATCGGTTGTGCAGTTCGGCGGATGCGTATATGGGTTTGGCGGCGAGTGCTACCGATGCTGCCAAGTACTTCTAAGGTCAGACAGATCATAAAGTGGACAAGCTGTTCTGGTCGCAGTCCAACGTTCCAGAGCGTCCGCTTTCATTAGCTGACCAGCTAGCAGAATGGGCCGAACTGAATAGCTTGTCCGGACTCGCCATGAGGGCTGTTGTGGATCAGCTGTGGCCGGAGAAGCAACAGCCGGATAGCTATTTCAGCTTAGTACAACAGTTCCTTGGTGTGGTGCCGCGCATTAATGCGATGAAGAGGTCGGCGTGCATAGAAGGCTCGCAGATGGCCCTTGCCCGTGTTAAAGCATACTGGGCGGAGATGGACGCTTCCGTAGTCGCGGCGCAGGGTTCGGCCATAGGCCGAGTGGCAGTCGAGCATTATTTCGAGGAGGTTCTCGAGGGTGCTCGTTTGATAGAGGCCCAGTGCTCGAAGAATATTATGTTTGAGTGATATGTATTCTCATTGTAAGCACAATGCTTTTATGAAGTTTTTATAAGGCTATGTTTATACTTTTGCCTGAAAGTAGTATGATGCCTCCTATGCGGCCGTTTATGTATACATGTGTATAACCTGAAAGATTGCAGCCGTCGGCATCAACCCCGATGCATATAATGCGGAGGTGCTCGCAAAAAACGCATGTTCACACTTAACCCAACGTCTTGGTCCTAATAAGAAGGTGATAGCGCAGTGAGCGAGGCAACCGGACTATAATGCTTTAACACTTTCACTTAGCCATAGGAGTTTGACAGTGGGGCTACTAGATAGCCGCTGGTGGCTCCGCACTCTCCTGGTCGCGGGGTGTGTACATGCCTGGCCGGAAAACGGCCCTTCGTTAAGGCGGAGGAATTCTAACATTCCGATAGGTCATCGAGTGGTTGACCAGTCTCACGCTATATCATGACAGTCAGTTTTCGGCTTTCTCTACTGAGGTGCTCGTCCGGATGAACTAGGACACAATCGCAGTAGTTCTCCTGGTGCTTCCTTAGCCGGTAAAGCGGAACATAAGGCACCAAAACACAGGAGTCGGGAAAACCCAACATTTGACGAAAGACAATGATTCGGAGCTGATGCATATAAGGCCAAACTCACGACGCCGAACACTCCCTAAGGTATTCGGTCTTTATGGTATAAACCGGGCCAAAATAGTGCCGTTTGTAAGAAGCCCCTTGTGTCCAGGTACATGCATTAGTCTGACGTGGCCACATGCCAAGACATCAGCATCCTTCTCAGCTGTGCTGAGAATTCGGTGTATATGTATCAACAAGAGACAGTAAAAAAGGTTTACGCAGGGTCTTAATCTAAAAAGAATCCTTGGAGCGGGTCCCTGCTGCACGTCTGCGCCTGTGTCTCCGTTGTGCCATATCCTGGACGGGTGTAGCACGGTGATTATTTGTAAAAGAGAGGACCTTAGGTGAAAAAGCTGTCGTGCAAAAAGGTAGTTTTTAAAGAAACTATGTATAATTCAAGGTGAGTAAAAATTGCCACTTGTCTACGCACGTCGAGCCCCTTGTATTTGTAATAGGGGTGTGATCATTGATCCGGTATAAATTGCATATAGTTGCGCCGGACTTGTCTAACCGTGTCCGAGATCGTGATGACCTGCTAAATGCTTTAGTTGGTGAGGCCATTTTTAGTGTGCAGCTGCCAGGGCAGCCGCACGCTCTTCGGCGTGCAAAGATCGCTTAATACTTCCGTTCACTGTAATGATGCCACGTGGACCGGGCATCTTGAGTGTGAGGGAAGCGTAGTGTGGTATTGCATTAAAGCGAGTGAAAGCTTCGCGTCCGAGTAGTGCTTGATAGCCACTTTGGAACAGAGAGATGTGGAAGGTTAAATGTTCGCTACGGAAGTTATCGGGGAAGCCGAATATAACTTTTAGTAGCAGGGAGCCCGTGCAATGAGCCCCTAGGCCTGGCGTTACTCCTTTAAAGGTAATATTGCTATGGCAAATTTTTGTTGGGTCTATCCCCATTTCGCGGATTGTATCCTGGTATATCAGGTTTAGACTGCTGTCACCGTCCATCAGGACTCGTGTGAAGTGGTATCCGTCAATTATTGGGTCTAATACCAGGGCAGCCCATCCTGCACGCCGGATACTTGCTGAGTAATCACGATGGTCGAAAGTGATCGGTTGAGACGACCAGTGGCAGGACTCCGCGGTGATAGGCCTTCGGGCGTATTTTTCTGGGAGTGCCATTTTGATTCTTCCATTGATCACGTGTAACACGTTTACTGTTTTGACTTCTGGTGGAAATTTCTTTTGTTCCCCAGTGTCTTCCTTGAGAGGCTCATCCTCATCTTCGCTTGGTGTATCCTCCCCCTTGTGTACGGCGTTGAGCTTGCCGGACTGCTTGAAGACCCAACATTCTCTGTGGGTATGATTGGCTGGTTTGCCAGGGGTGCTATGGACCTGACATATTTGGTCCAGAATTTTGTTTAGGCTGGACAGTTCGTCTCTGGCGCCTTTAGGGGGCGGCTTTTGCTGACCTGGCCGAGAGCTTTTGAATTCGGCGTTTACTCCCGTGCTCTTTCTGTTGTCTCCTTTATTCCGGCGTTTGTTATTGCTGTTGCGCCGTGATTTCCCGTTTCCATCTCTAACTTCATATGTACTGGGGTCGCTGGTGCTGCATCGGACGAGCAAGCTGTCCTCACCCGCGCAAAAGCGGGTCATGAGGCTTGTTAATGCTGCCATTGTTCTCGGTTTTTCTTGGCCGAGGTGTCGGGCAAGCCATTCGTCACGGACGCTGTGCTTAAAAGCTGCCAAGGCTTCGGCGTCCGAACAGTCGATAATTTGGTTCTTTTTACTAAGAAACATGTTCCAAAGCTTTCGGGCTGACTCTCTGGGCTGTTGAGTTATATGACTCAAATCATCCGCGTCCGGAGGTCGGACATAAGTCCCTTGAAAGTTTGCCCGAAAAGCGTCTTCGAGCTCTGCCCAGCTTCCAATGGAGTTTCGGGGAGGCCTTTAAGCCAATGACGAGCTGGCCCTTTGAGTTTGAGTGGTAAGTACTTGATGGCGTGGAGATCATCTCCTCGAGCCATATGGATGTGGAGGATATAGTCCTCGATCCAGACCCCAGGCTCTGTTGTTCTGTCGTATGCCTCTATGTTTACAGGTTTGAATCCCTCTGGAAATTCATGATCCAGCACCTCATCGGTGAAACATAGGGGGTGTGTGGCACCCCTATATCTGGATGTACCGCGTTGTTCGGATGTTTGTTGTGTTATATCGTATGCTGGGGCGCGCTTGCGTGGTCCATAGATGGATCTAGTTGCGCTGTCCTTTTGGTGCAAGCCCTCGCGTGAATCACGTATTGTCTTGTGAGTGGCATTATTTTCTGCTCTGTGTTGGACATGAGGTCGTCTATCCAGCCAGGTGGCTATTTTGATTTTTGGTTGTGAGGGGTCTGAGGCCTCCTCATCAAATTCAGGTAGCAACTTCCTCTTTGGGTAGCTCTTGGTGGGGCGATTGTCGCCGTACTTTGCTGCTGTGTTGAGTACTTTACTCCATTTGATTTGGAGTGTGTCCTGCGTAGCCTTGAGCCTTTGCTTCTGCTTTTTCAGACTCCTCGCGGTGGCAACAAGCCTTTGATGGGCATTCTCCTGCTCCGGGTGCCTGTCCGGCGCTGTGTCGTCCGGACTATTATCTTTGACAGAATTGGTTTTTTGGTTTGATTCTCCGTATTGCCGTGGTCCGGCAATGGTTCGCCCTGCTCCAATGTCGGGTTTGTGTGATCATTATTTCTGGCGAGGCGTGATTTGGGGCGGCGCTTGCACCGCTGCTTTGACTGCTTCTCGAGGGAACAAGCCTTCGGTGCGTCCTTCCATTCCTCGTCGTCGTCTTCTTTTGGTGTGTCCACCATGTATACGTCATATGATGAAGTGGACGTCCAGTGCCCTGTGGGCGGTGGTTCCTCTTCGCCTCCCGCATTGTTGTCCATACCGTCGATGTCTTCGGAGTCGAAGTCGAGCATGTCGGTTGAGTCATCGACAGTGGCTATTAAGTGGGTGGTGGGTGGGCATCGAATTTCTTTGTTGTCCGTATCCCAATCCTGTTGGCCATAACACGGCCAGGGCTCTCCTGACAAAGAGAGAGACCTTAGTGAATTCAGAATGTCGCCGAAGAGCGAGTGCTGAAAGATACTCGCGGCGGTGAATTCCATGATCGGCGCCCAATCGGATTCGATCGGCAGGGGCACGGATGGTTCGGAGTCCGGAAAAGAGTCCGGCACCTTGGAGTCACGGGCTGCGCGGAGGATTATGCTGGTGTTTGGCTCGATCACCGTCGAGACTGCAGCCCCTAAGGCGGTGTCTAGCCACCCGTCCTCGATTGGCGCAGTTGGCTCCGAGCTAAGGGTCGGAGCTGATGCGGGCGCGGCCTCTAGGGTACCGTCCGGTGGCAGAGCTAGGTCATACCCATCGCGATAGTGCGGCGCGCCCGGTTGTGGCTCGGATCCGTTGAAGATCAAGTCCCCACGGATGTTGGCCGTTTAATTCAAACTTCCAAATCTGACCTGATGGCCAGGGGCATAGCTTTCAATCTGCTCCAGATGGCCAAGCGAATTAGCCCGCAGTGCAAAGCCGCCGAATACGAAGATCTGTCCGGGGAGAAAAGTCTCACCCTGCACCGCATCGCTATCGATTATATTAGGAGCCATCAAGCCTAACGGCGACGACACAGAGGAACTCTCAATGAAAGCACCAATGTCGGTATCAAAACCGGCGGATCTCGGGTAGGGGGTCCCGAACTATGCGTCTAGGCCGGATGGTAACAGGAGGCAGGGGACACGATGTTTTACCCAGGTTCGGGCCCTCTTGATGGAGGTAAAACCCTACGTCTTGCTTGATTAATATTGAAGATATGTGTAGTACAAGAGTAGATCTACCACGAGATCAGAGAGGTTAAACCCTAGAAGCTAGCCTATGGTATGATTGTATGTTGTGATTGTTGTCCTACGGACTAAAACCCTTCGGTTTATATAAACACCGGAGAGGGTTAGGGTTACACAAGGTCGGTTACAAAGGAGGAGATATCCATATACGTTTTGCCTAGCTTGCCTTCCACGCCAAGTAGAGTCCCATCCGGACACGAGACGAAGCCTTCAATCTTGTATCTTCATATTCTAACAATCCGGCCAATGGAGATAGTCCGGCTGTCTGGAGACCCCCTAATCCAGGACTCCCACAATGCCCCTCTGGATCGGCTGTGGAGTTCGGCAGATGCGTATATGGATTTCGCGGCGAGTGCTGCCGATGCTGCCAAGTACTTCCAAGGTCAGACAGATCGTGAAGTGGACAAGCTGTTCTGGTCACAGTCCAACGTTCCAGAGCGTCCGCTTTCATTAGCTGACCAGCTAGCAGAATGGGCCGAACTGAATAGGTTGTCCGGACTCGCCATGAGGGCTGTTGTGGATCAGCTGTGGCCGGAGAAGCAAAAGCCGGATAGCTATTTCAGCTTAGTGCAGCAGTTCCTTGGTGCGGTGTCGCGCATTAATGCGATGAAGAGGTCGGCGTGCATAGAAGGCTCGCGGATGGCCCTTGCCCGTGTTAAAGCATACTGGGCAGAGATGGACGCTTCTGTAGTCGCGGCACAGGGTTCGGCCATAGGCCGAGTGGCAGCCGAGCATTATTTCGAGGAGGTTCTCGAGGGTGCTCGTTTGATAGAGGCCCAGTGCTCAAAGAATATTATGTTTGAGTGATATGTATTCTCATTGTAAACACAATGCTTTTATGAAGTTTTTATAAGGCTATGTTTATACTTTTGCCTGAAAGTAGTAGGATGCCTCATGTCCGGTCGTTTATGTATACATGTGTATAACCTGAAAGATTACAGCCATCGGCTTCAACCCCCACACATATAATGCGGAGGTGCTCGCAAAAAACGCGTGTTCACACTTAACCCAACGTCTTGGTCCTAATAAGGAGGTGATAGCGCAGCGAGCGAGGCAACCGGACTATAATGCTTTAACACTTTCACTTAGCCATGGGAGTTTGATAGTGGGGCTACTAGATAGCCCTTCGTGGCTCCGCACTCTCCCGATCGCGGGGTGCGTACATGCCTGGCCGGAAAACGGGCCTTTATTAAGGCGGAGGAATTCTAACATTCCGATTGGTCATCGAGTGGTTGACCTGTCTCACGCTATATCATGACAGTCAGTTTTCGGCTTTCTCTAGTGAGGTGCTCATCCGGATGAACCAGGGCCCAATCGCAGTAGTTCTCCTGTTGCTACCTTAGCCGGTAAAGCGGAATGTAAGGCACAAAAACACAGGAGCCGGGAAAACGTCTTCGAGCTCTGCCCAGCTTCCAATGGAGTTTTCGGGGAGGCCTTTAAGCCAATGACGAGCTGGCCCTTTGAGTTTGAGTGGTAAGTACTTGATGGCGTGGAGATCATCTCCTCAAGCCATATGGATGTGGAGGATATAGTCCTCTATCCAGACCCCAGGGCCTGTTGTTCCGTCGTATGCCTCTATGTTTATAGGTTTGAATCCCTCTGGAAATTCATGATCTAGTACCTCATCGGTGTAACATAGGGGGTGTGCGGCACCCCTATATCTGGGTGTACCGCGTTGTTCGGATGTTTTGTCAGGACCCCGACTCGATGTCACATCGATCTAGCCGGTAACACTTCATATCACTTTGCGGCCTCATGCACGGTATTCCCACGGGTGTCGCCTTACCTTTGCCCGGGACCGTTTGCGCCTTTTGGCTCACGTATATGATAGTGTCGCTAGCATCCATATGATAAAGAGCCCGGGCTGACATGACTAGTCGTAAACCCAAAGTGGCACAGACTTACAGGGACAGGCATCCATGACCCAGCTTCGAACGTGTCGGTCATCAGCAAGTGGGTCCGGGCTGTAGCACTGGGCTAGCAGGACTCCGGTAAACCGGGCTGTAGCGGGCTAACAGGACTCCGGTACTCAAAGCGTGACATTTCCCCGAAGGGACAGACACAGGAACGAAGAAGGACACATGCCGGCCAGCCTAAGTGTTCCAGAGCAGTAGCAAGCTACCATGGCTCAGCGGTAACACTAGGATACATTTCCCGGTAAGAGAGGCTACTAAAGATAAACAACTAGATAGTCAGATCCCACACATACCAAGCATTTCAATCATACACACAGTATGCTCGATATGTGCAAATACAACGAAGCATCACAACATGACTCTACGACACAAGTACTTTATTTAAGGCTCAGGGAGCCATACATATCATACACACAGGTACGGGTCTCATGACCCAACATACAAGTCATACAGTCATACAAGCCAACAGCGGAAGTACTTTGTCTGGGTACAGACAGCTAGTAAAATAAAAGAGGCTTGGAAGCCTAACTATACTACGTGGTCCATCACAAGCTCAGGGTCACCACCTGGGTCTTTAGCCTACTCGTTGATGTCAACGTCTACATAGAACCCATCAGAAGGGGTTGCAGCGTCTTCTGTAAAAATGTAGATTATAGCAACATGAGTACAAAGGTACTCAGCAAGACTTACATCAGATCCTACATACATGCATAGTATCAAGAAGGGTTGGTGGAGTTATTGCAGCAAGCCAGCTTTGACTCTTGGCTAGACTATCCTACGATACTCCAGTTTGAAATAGTTTTGCGCACACGAGTCCACTATTCACCACTTCAATACACTACCGAGGATCCACCTCCGTCTTCCTACGGAAGAGCCATCCTCGGCACTCACACTTATCTTGAGGCTTTTAGTAGTTTTCCATTTACTTGTCTATGAACTGTATAGGCAACCAAGTAGTCCTTTACCGCGGACGCGGCTATTCGAATAGATCATGTTAACCCTGCAGGGGTGTACTTCTTCATACATGTTTCCACCACTTAGCGTCTGCACACGACATGTGCTCGGCAGACTTCAAGCGAAAGCCGACGTGGGTGTAGACCACGACCTACCTAAACACTTAAGCCTCTAGTCCAGGTTTATCGCCTATTCAGGTTCCATCCGCAGGGAGTCCGGCCGAGGTTTCCCATACGGCCCCGAACGATGTGAACAGGGTTCCCGAGATACCTAACGGGTATTCGGTACACCCGGCCACGTACCTACCGCATCACAGCCCACCCCTACGGTCAGCGCTGTCCACGGCCTCCAGTAGGCTACAAACACCAGAAACTACTTGCAATTCCTGGACAGAGAGCTAGGGTGAATAAGAAGTCGAGTGGGGTCATATTTCAGGGCCCAATGTATGGTAGTAGCTGATTCTTAAATCACACATACAGATCTCAGTGCTTAAGGTCGGCTTCAATGAAACAACCCACCATGTACTCCTACATGGCCTCTCATCGATACCTTTACCAAATCGTGTTCACCACACCACTCTCATTACCGACATAATCATTTCACTCTAGCCCATCACCCAGATGAACCAGACCTGACACGACTCTAAGCATAGCAGGCATAGCAAGGTAGGAACAACACATACATATGGCTCAATCAACTCCTACACATGCTAGTGGGTTTCATCTAGTTACTGTGGCAATGACAGGTCATGCAGAGGAAATGGGTTCAACTACCGTAGCACACAGCAGTTTGAATCGCGTTGTCTTAATGCAGTAAAAGAGAGCAGGAGCGAGAACATAGGATTGTATCGATATGATCAAATGGTTGGTTGCTTGCCTGATGGTTCGTTGCACGGATACGATTCCTCGTTAGGGTAATCACGGTACTCCTCGGGGACAGACCCTGTCGCAAAGGACACCGATACACAAGCATCACCAAACAATGTGCAACAATATGATGCATGCATGAAACATGGCAATATGAGTGTGTTGGGCTAATGCAGCTAAAACCAGAAGGGTTTGAACAAATTTGAATCAAAGATTCAAATTCCAAATTCAAATATGGCCTTTTAAAGTGCCTTTTCTTGTTCTGATTAAAACATCAACTTAACTTGTTTGATCATGCATGAAAATGGTACAGATGGATAGATTGGATTTTTCTGATCATTTTTCATATATAATTTGTCCAATTTGGAATTACAGAATAAAAGTTATGAATTTTTGAAGTTTAAATAATATTCTGGAATTTCCTGATTTAA